>NC_084589.1:5178397-5268397 GCF_033807715.1 Cololabis saira
CTGAACCCTGACTGAAAGACTTCAAACAGATCATTTCTATACAAATAGTCACATAACTGGCTTGAAACTGCCTTTTCCAGAATTTTAGACACAAATGGAAGGTTGGAAATTGGTCTATAATTAGCTAAGGTGTCTGGGTCAAGAGAAGGTTTTTTAAGTAAAGGTTTAATTACTGCGACTTTGAAAACCTGTGGTACATATCCTAAACTTAGGGATAAGTTAATTTGGTCCAGTATTGTCGTACCAATAAGAGAAAAAATATGTTTGAATAGTCGAGTCGGGATGGGGTCTAACATACATGTGGTTGACTTAGCTCTATTAACGAGTGAAGTCAGCTCAGGGAGGTCTATAGGATCAAAACAGTCTAGAGACAAGTCAGAGCCTAGAGAAGTCGCTAAAGCTGAAGAAACACCTACAACCGGCTGGTTGATTTCTTCTCTAATTCTCGCGATTTTACTGTTGAAGAAGCTCATAAAGTCCTCACTACTGAGAGCTGCAGGAATGCACGGCTCAACAGAGTTGTGACTCTTTGTCAGCCTGGCTACAGTGCTGAACAGAAAACGTGGGTTACTTTTGTTATCCTCTATCAACGTTGAATAATAAGCTGTTCTGGCTTTGCGAATGGCTTTTTTATATACTATTAGAATATCTTTCCATTCACGATGAGAGTCTACAGACCTACAAGAGTACCACTTCCTTTCCATTTTACGCACGTTTTGTTTCAACATGCGGATATCTGAATTATACCAGGGAGTTAAGCTCCTGTGGCTAGAAACCCTCCTTTTCAAAGGAGCAACTTCATCTAAAGCTGAATGCAACAAATCAGCAGTGTTACTAGCAAGGAAATCAACATCTGCAGAGGTAGAACCCAGGTCACTGGCCTCGACTACATCACTATTTCGCACTGTCGTAAGATAAGCAATGGCCTCCCTAAATTTAACAATAACTTCATCAGACAAACATCTGCTAAAATAATACCTCCTATTTTGCACTTCAACATCAACAAAATTAAATTCAAACGTTATTAAGTAATGGTCGGATAAAAGGGAGTTTACAGGTGACACCAACAGACCATCAGTTTCAACACCGTAGGTGAGAACGAGATCGAGAGTATGATTAAAACAGTGCGTCGGTTTATCCACTTTTTGTGAGATACCCATTGATTCTAGAAGAGAATCGAAGGCTAATTTAAGATTATCGCTTTCAACATCCATATGAATGTTAAAATCACCCACTATGATGAATTTATCTGTGCTGATCAATAATCCAGAAAGGAAATCTGAAAATTCAGACAAAAACTCCAGATACGCACCAGCAGGGGGCCGGTACACTACCACTAACACAACTGGCTTCTCTGATTTCCAGCTCGGAAATTTCAGACCAAGCATGAGGCTTTCAAATGTATTATAATTGCACTTAGGTTCAATTTTTGTTTGGAGACCGGAGTTATAAATTGCTGCGACTCCTCCGCCTCGGCCCGTGCTTCTAGGAATGTGATGATTAAAGTAGCCGGGCGGAGTTGATTCATTCAAACTAACATACTCTTCCTCCTGTAACCATGTTTCTGTTAAGCAGAAAATATCACTCCTGCTCTCTGTAATTATATCATTTACTAACAGAGACTTAGAGCTTAATGATCGTATATTTAGTAGTCCGCATCTAATTTTTCGGTCTGTAATTGGTACCAAATGTACATTGGTTTTAATTTTTACAAGGTTATCTTGGTTAACGCCTCTATAACGCTGCACCTGGTGAACTTTTGGAGGGCGGGGAACTGCAACCACTTCTATTTTGCTAGGCACCTGGCCAGAGTCGCCAATATCATGTAATCCTACAGTTTTAGAGTCGCTAATTACATAATGCAATCCTACAGTTTTGTTGGCAGGCATTGGTCCTCGAGAAGCAGCAGAGAAGTGTGTTAAACTACAGCTCTGCATCCTGGCCTGGACCCTGCATTGTCAGGGGGAGTGTCTAATAACATTGGCCAGATTTCTAAACATAAGAGCTGCACCATCCCGGGTGGGATGAATGCCGTCCCTTCTAATCAGACCGGGCTTTCCCCAGAATGTCTCCCAGTTGTCAATAAAGTCCACGTCGTTTTCTGAACACCACTGAGACAACCAGCGGCGGAGCGAGAGCATGCGACTAAACATGTCATCGCTGGTCAGATTGGGGAGGGGGCCAGAAAAACCTACGGAGTCCGACATGGTTTTGGCGTAGTTACACACCGAGACAATATTCATTCTGGTTACTTCCGACTGGCGAAGACGGGAGTCATTAGCTCCGACATTGATGATAACTTTACCATATTTACGATTACCCTTTGCCAGTAGCTTCAAATTTGCTTCTATGTCGCCCGCTCTGGCCCCCGGGATACACCTAACTAAGGTCTCTGGAGTCGGCTTCACATGTCTCACAATAGAGTCTCCAATCACCAGGGTCGGTTTCTCAACAGATGTGTCGCTGAGTGGGGAAAAACGGTTAGACACATGAAGCGGGTGGTGGTGTTCTGTGAGCCCTTTAAGACTACCCTTCCTCCGAACCGTCACCCAGCTGCCCTGCCTGGCTGGCTGCCGGGGAGCTGCAGGGGAGCGGCTACGCTCAGCTGCTACGGGCCGGTCCGCAGAGGATTCTATCGGACTATGGTCTAGTTGGCCGAACCGGACCTCTAACTGACTGAGCCTCGCCTCCAGCCCTGCAAATAAGCTACACTTTAAGCACTTACCGTCTTCACTAAAGGAGGCAGAGGAATAACTAAACATTTCACACACTGAGCAGGAAAGAGGTGAAGCGGTGGGAGCCGGAGAGGCCATGCTAAGATGCTAACGGAGGCTAACGGACAGAAAATGTATCGGTGATTGGTGACAGTGAAAGTTACGGAAGAGAAAATGAGCGAGTGTTGAAATAAAGACAGTAATGTACCAGATATAGTGCTATTTTACCAGAAAACAGTCTAAGTTTAAGACAAAAAAGTCGGGAGAGATCTGAGCCTGCAAACGCAGGCTCAGTATATATACTGGCAGGCTATATATATATATATATATATATATATATATATATATATATATATATATATATATATATATATATATATATATACATACATACATACATACATACATACATACACACACACATATATGTGTATATTTATGTGTGTATATGTATGTATATATATACATATACATATATATATATTTATATATATATATACATATATATATACATATATATGTATATATATATATAATATATATATATATATATATATATATATATATATGTATATGTGATATATATATATTACGGTATATATATATAGTATTTGACCTTGACCCCTTTGAACTTTGTGACCTTTTGCCACATTTCAGACTTCAAGCATAAAGATATAAACTGTAATTTTTTGTGAAGAATCAACAAGTGGGACACAATCATGAAGTGGAAGGAAATGTATTGGATATTTCAAACTTTTTTAACAAATAAAAAACTGAAAAAGTGGGCGTGCAAAATGATTCATCCCCTTTACTTTCAATGCAGCAAACTCTGTCCAGAAGTTCAGTGAGGATCTCTGAATGATCCAGTGTTGACCTAAACTACTAATGATGATAAATGGAATCCACCTGTGTGTAATCACGTCTCCGTATAAATGCACCTGCACTGTGATAGTCTCAGAGGTCGTTTAAAGCGCAGAGAGCATCATGAAGAACAAGGAACACACCAGGCAGGTCCCAGATACTGTTGTGGAGAAGTTTAAAGCTGGATTTGGATACAAAAACATTTCCCAAGCTTTAAACATCCCAAGGAGCACTGTGCAAGCGATAATATTGAAATGGAAGGAGTATCAGACCACTGCAAATCTACCAAGACCTGGCCGTCCCTCTACACTTTCAGCTCATACAAGGAGAAGACTGATCATAGATGCAGCCAAGAGGCCCATGATCACTCTGGATGAACTGCAGAGGTCAGAGGTCAGGGGTCACCTACAGCTGAGGTGGGAGACTCTGGCCGTTTCCGAATTCGCATACTGTACTACAAGTATACACTGATTTGGCCAAAGTGTAGTAAGTAGTATGCTGTATGTGAACAGAAGGAAATCTGCAGTGTGCGAAAAATACCCGGATGTTTTACTGATTTGGAAAAAAATTAAATTATTAAAAATTGTGGGTTTTTAATAGTATGTTAGGTTTTTGTTAGTTCACTTTTATTTACGTAGCAAGCACGCTAAGATAACTAAGTGTTATGACAACGTTATATATCGGTAGTTCGTTGTATTTTCATGAAATAACTACTTTTCATTGCTGTGTTTTGACAGAGAATTTGTCCAGGAGCTGAAATAAATAGATGCAGAGAGAGGGTTTGGACAAGGAGGAGAAGATGGAGAGAGAGCTACTCGACAGAAAGGAGAATTTTGTTAATAATAAAATAAAATGAAATTCAATAGACTGATATGTTCATTTCAATACATTTATTAAAATCCCTTTCCATCCCTTATGTCATTTCATCAATGAATGTGGTTTTACTGCTATTTCAACATTTAAGATAAGATAATCCTTTATTAGTCCCACATCGGGGAAATTTGCAAAAAGTGGCCGGACTGGAATCGAACCCGCGTTCGCTGTACGTAAGTCGCCTACTCAACCTGTTGAGCTATAGCTTTGTTTTGTCTGTATTTTGTAGTTTTGTCTGAATATAAAGTGAAGCTTCATGTTCTCTTGTTTATTAGATAGATGAATAAAGATCTATCTATCTATCTATCTATCTATCTATCTATCTATCTATCTATCTATCTATCTAGTAAAAACATGAAGCTTCACTTTATATTCAGACAAACTAACGTGACAGCTACGACTGTTAGATTTCATCTATTAAACCAACATTTATTTTCCTAAATGGTTTATTTCAGCCAGCGGTGATGCTCCACAGAGCTGCAGTTTCTCCCCGGGACGGCGCCGTGGGTTGACCCGGCGATCGCGTCTGTTCTCCGGCCGTGAGCTGCTGATGGGGCCGGACCGGCGGCTCTTTTGATCCCCGGAACATCGGATCAAATTTCTTAACAGGCGTTATTTGGAGAAACTTGCTACTAAACTAAACGGTTACTTTTACGCCTGAAAAGATGTTAAAACGTAATAATGTGGCATATTAACAGCGCTACAGCTGGAATTACAACAGCTTCTAGTCTGCTTTTAAATCTCATCTTTCGCTGACGTTTTGGTGCGAGATGCATTCTGGGATACACTGTAGCACACTGCTGTGTGAATGGTCTGCTGGAGCAGCGTACTGAATCGTTCATTTAGTAGGCAGTATTCAGTGCATACTTTGCAGTATGTAGCATGTAGTGCGGTAGTGTCCGAATTCGGAAACAACCTCTGTCCATACCACAACAATCAGTCGTATACTGCACAATTCTGGCCTTTATGGAAGAGTATCAAGAAGAAAGACATTTGTTAAAGATATCCATATAAAGTATTGTTTAACGTTTGCCACAAGCCACCTGGGAGACACACCAAACATGTAGAAGAAGCTGCTCTGGTCAGATCAGACCAAAATCAAACTTTTTGGCAACAATGCAAGACGTTATGTTTGGCGTAAAAGCCACACAGCTCATCACCCTCAACACACCATCCCCACTGTCAAACATGGTGGTGGCAGCATCATGGTTTGGGCCTGCTTTTCTTCAGCAGGGACAGGGAAGATGGATAGAGCCAAATACAGGACCATTCTGGAAGAAAACCTGATAGAGTCTGCAAAAGATCTGAGACTGGGACGGAGATTTGTCTTCCAACAAGACAACGATCCAAAACATAAAGCAAAATCTACAATGGAATGGTTCACAAAAACATATCCAGGTGTTAGCCAAGTCAAAGTCCAGACCTGAATCCAATGGAGAATTTGTGGAAAGAACTGAAAACTGCTGTTCACAAACGCTCTCCATCCAACCTCACTGAGCTCCAGCTGTTTTGCAAGGAGGAAAAATATCCAATACATTTCGTTCCACTTCATGATTGTGTCCCACTTGTTGTTGATTCTTCACAAAAAATTACAGTTTTATATCTTTATGTTTGAAGCCTGAAATGTGGCAAAAGGTCACAAAGTTCAAGGGGGGCAAATACTTTCGCAAGGTACTGTGTATATGTATGTATATATATATATATATATATATATATATATATATATATATATATATATATATATATATATATATATATACACATATACACATATATACATACATATATATATATACATATATACATACATACATATATATATTCCTGTTATTTCATCTTAATCTCTTCTCCTACACGTCTTCTGGAAAATATATGTACGTCTGGAAGTGGCAACAAGCCGCTCCATCCAGGTGAGTGATTAAATCCACCTCCCAGCTGTCTGCTGCAGCTGGTTCTGGTACCAAGAGCGTTCCGGGTCACCAGCTGGTTCTGGTACCACCAGAAGAACCACGCGGGTCACGTGGCTATCAGAAACGGTTTACTGGATCAACAGCAGCAACCGGATAAAACCATCAGTACAAAACATTAAAAACAATCAACAGTTCAGTGCATCATCTCGGTCCGGGTCGGCTCTGAAGAACCCCGACCCGGTTCCAGGAGGCGGCCCGGGTCCCGGTTCCACTTCAGTAAATAGCCTCGTCCATGTTGTCGTCGCTGTCCCCTCCGAACTCCTCGCCGTTGTCAAAGTAGGACATGATGTAGTCCGTCTCCTGCAGAGAGACCCGACAGAACCGTCAGAACCATCAGAACTAGGGGTGGAACAATATATCGTGCCAGGAAATTTGGTGAAACAAAAACGTCACGATACGTGTCGTGGAGGTGACAAACTGTAGCTGATATTGGGTTATTAATATGAATATATTGTGTTTACTAGTAACATTCTATTGGTAGCGGGATCACGTGACGACCTCGACCCGCGGACATAAATCTTCCTCCGCTCAGAAGAAACTAGTACCGTTTTGGTCCCGATCACGGGACTCTTGGGGGTTTTGAGCTCTGAACTTTAACTTCTAAGGTGAGCATGAATCAATCTGAACTTTTACTTTTAAGGTGAGCATGAATCAATGTTTTTTCTGATGTAAAGATTGTGTCGTCCCCGACGGTGGGAGGATGAAACGATACCGGGGTTCACCTTACGGCCTCAGGCTGGAGCAGGTGAAGCTCTGAGCTCTGGCAGAAGATCAATAACAGTCATGTTGACTTACGAGTTTGGGACTTTTCATTGTTGATTTATTTGCTTTTATTTATTTATTTATTTATTTATTTATTTATTTAATTTTAGTTGTTAAATTTCTGGAAAAGTCATACATGAGAAACTATTGAGTTTGTGGCTAAATATTTGTACTTGTATGAAACTGAAGATCCATAATGCAAACCTGACATTTACTTTTAGTTCAGTTTGTGGAAAATGGTTGGCCTGGCTTTCTCTTTAAAACTGAAACAGTTATAAAGCATTACAAACTGTAACAATAGGGCAAATGCACAACATTGTTTTGTATTTTGTGTCCTTCAAATAAAAGATCATTTTTTCCAGTCATATGTTCCTCATTCAAGGTTGTTAAAAATACTGCTATAGTATGGTATTGTTATGGTGACCTCAGTATGGTACCGTATGGTGAGGTTAGTGTATCATTTCAGAACCATCAGAACCATCAGAACCATCGCAACCATCAGAACCATCGCAACCATCAGAACCATCGCAACCATCACAACCATCACAACCATTAGAACCATCACAACCATCAGAACCATCACAACCATCAGAACCATCACAACCATCACAACCATCAGGACCATCACAACCATCACAACCATCACAACCATCACAACCATCTGATGAGGCATTGTAACAGCACCGTGGTCGACCTGAATATCAGCTTCCTACCCCCCCTGCAGAAGACGACACCTTGGAAGTTGCCTCAAACAGACTTGGAACACTAGAGAACCCCATGGGGTGATTTGGAACTTAGTGACAGTCATGCCAAATGCCCGATGGGGACATTTGGCCACAGATCACATCCAACTGTAAATTACTTTTCGTCTGTCACTTGGCTTGTGTATTCCCTGCCTTTTGCGCCTTGAATTTACGGTATAAAAGTCTTGTCGTCGAGCCACTCTGGGTCGGCATATCAACCAGACACTCGTCTGTGTAGATCCGCTCACCGCCGGCTGAATAAAAACTCACTATACCACGAGTGGACTTATGAACTGATTTTGATAAATTCCTCAAAACATCAGAACCATCACAACCATCACAACCAGAACCATCACAACCAGAACCATCACAACCATCACAACCATCACAACCAGAGACGAGTGGCGGGCCAGCAGGTCAGGGGTCACATGATCAGTTCATACAGCTGCACTGGTGCATCATGCTGGTCATGTGACCCCTGTAACAGTAGCCGTGTGTGTGTGTGTGTGTGTGTGTGTGTGTGTGTGTGTGTGTGAGAGAGTGTGAGTGTGTGTGTGTATGTACATGTGTGTGAGTGTGAGTGTGTGAGAGTATGTATGTGTGTGTGTGTGTGTGTGTGTGTGTGTGTGTGTGTGTGTGTGTGTGTGTGTGTGTGTGTGTGTGTGTGTGTGTGTGTGTCTACATGTGTGTGTATATGTAGTGCTGGGCGGTATGACCAAAATTTTATATCACAGTATTTTTCAAAATTATATCAGTTTCACGGTATATCACGGTATTTTTTTTTCATGCTAACTGGATGTTAACCACATTTTCTAATGATTTGGAAAGGAATTGCTGCAGTAAATTGGCTTAGAATGGCCTATTTTACTGTCATGAGGAGGAAATATTGTAGAAAAATATTAATGTCCACACTAGTATAAATACAGGTTTGCATGGCCTCACAAAATGATGCAGTTTACAATGAGGTGGCGGCACTTATGATTCTAATGAAGTGAGAGAATCAGTCAGACAACACTTAAAGACTATTTTTTTTTATAATTTTCTTTTTATTGAACATCTTCACCATATAACATGTACACAATGGTTCATTCTTTTTCTTTTTCCCCAGTAGGGGGACTTAACAGGCAAATATGATGAAATAAAATAAAATAAATTAAAATAAAAAGAAATAGAACATTTCAACATCTGTAGCTATCAACTAGGGGTCTTTGTTCCCATGATGTACAACTCAAATAAAGTCTGACCTAATTGGTTTTATGTACTCTAACCAGCTTTCCCAAATTCTTTTAAATCTGTCCATCTCTAGCCTCACAGAGAAAGTTAACTTTTCCATCCCATATATATTGTGTATAACCTCAACCCAGTCTTCCACCTTAGGTGCCTCATCCTTCATCCACTTTCTGGTAATTGCTTTCTTACTTGCAATCAACATTATCCTAAAAATATGTTTATCCCCAAATCTTGTAAAATCAACATCCAGTTTCCCCAAGTATAATACCTTGAATGTAGGTGGAAGATTTACCTTCAATACTTTGTCCATACAGTTCTTAAGTTCCTGCCAGTAGCTGCGAATGGAGGGACAACTCCAGAACACATGAAAATGGTCAGCTTTATCCACCCCACATAGTCGCCAACACTTTGTATCCCGATACTTTGCCTGTGCTGGTGTTCTGAAAAATCTCATGATGTTCTTCCAGCCATTTTCTCTCCAAGTTAATGAACAGGTCGTTCTCCACTGCTGTTCATTTATCTCTTCCCATTCATCCACTGATATGGTAATATTTGCGTCCCTCTCCCACCTTTCTTTTATATACACCGTGTCCATTCCCTTTAAATCTTCCACTCCCTTATATAATTTTGAAATTAGCTTTTTTCCCAGTTTTGATTCATATGCTGAAGTGAACATTCCAATAATTTCTGTTCCCCTCCCCTCTATACCCCCCCTCATCGTCTGCTCTAGATAGTGTCGTAATTGCAAATACCTGTATAGATCTGTATTTGTTAGATTATATTGGTCTTTTATCTCCTGAAAACTTTTAATCTCCTTCTTTCTTAAGAGCTCCCAGAGTATCGTTGGTCCCCTTTCCCAATTTTTAAAGCTATTATCTATTCTATTTGGTATGAATTCGGAATCGTACCCGATCCATCTTAATAATCTACTCTGAGTTCTTAAGTCATTTTTTGCAATCAATTTAAACCAAATCTTAAGTGATATATCCAGCCAAGGGTTTGCCCCTTCTCTAACGTGTTTTCTCAGGTTATCGTCCCCTATTATTGCCTGAATAGGTACCCCATCTGTTGTGTCGGCCTCAATTTCCTTCCATCTCGCTGAGTAGGAAGGGTTGTATATATTTAATAATATTTTAATTTGTGCAGCTTGATAGTAACTTTTCAGGCACGGAAGTGCTAGCCCTCCTTTGTTTTTAGGTAACTGCAGTGTTCTGTACCTGATCCTAGGTCTTTTCCCCTGCCAGATATATCTGGAAATCATCTTATCCCATTCCCTAAATTCATCTTCCGTTACTTCCACTGGTAGACTCTGGAACAGGTACAGAAGCCTGGGCAGTATGTTAATTTTTATCACCTCCACTCTTTGTGTAATGCCCATGTAAGGTATCAGATTCCACCTGCTAATATCAGATTTGATTTTATTAAGTAACAGGCTGTAGTTGATGGATTTTAATAGTCCTAAATCTTGAGGTAGATTAACTCCTAAATATTTTATTGATTTTGATTCCCAGTTGAGCTTGAAATTGTCCCTAATTGTTTGGCCCGGTGTATAGTTGAGAGTAATAACCTGAGTTTTTTGTATATTTATTTTATAGCCTGATAAATGACCATAATCAGTAAGGGTTGTCATAAGAGCAGGGAAGGACACATCCGGGCTAGATAAATACATTAATATGTTATCTGCAAATAGAGCTATTTTTTGTACCCCTCCCCCCATGTCTATACCTATAATATTTTAATTGTGTTTTATCCAATTGCTCAGGGGTTCCAGAAATATAGCGAAAAGAAGAGGACTTGCTGAGCAGCCTTGACGACAACCTCGTTCTAGTGTAATACATTTTGAGAGACTCCCATTGATCCTGATCCTAGCTGTCGGTTTGTTATACAGGGCCTGTATGACTTTAATAAATATCCTATGAAAATTAAACCGTTCCAGCACTCTATATAGGAAATTCCAGCCTACGGAGTCAAAAGCTTTTTCAGCATCCACTCCCACCACTACTGTCTCTATCTTATTTTTGATTACATGTTGCATCACATGTAGGGTGCGCCTAATATTGTCTTGCGTCTGCCTTTGTTTTATAAAACCGGTCTGGTCTAAATGTATTATTCCTGGCAGAATTATTTCCAGTCGTCTGGCTAAAATGGCTGTGAACAATCTATAATCCTGGTTAAGGACACTAATAGGCCTATAACTGGAGCATTCCTGCACATCCTTTCCCTCCTTCGGGATTACCGAAATAATGGCTTCTCTCCATGAATGAGGGATTTCTCCCTCCTTCAGCACCCAGTTGAACGCCTTCCGCAGAAGGGGGATTAATGTTACCCTAAATGATCTGTACCATTCTGCAGTGTATCCGTCTGCACCCGGGGACTTGTTGGCTTTAAGATTTGAGATTGCTTTATTTATTTCCTCATCCGTAATTTCGGCAGTTAAAGCCTCATTCTGTTCTTCTGTTACACTTGGTAGATTTAAGTTCTCTAAAAATTGATCAATCTGGGTTTTATCACTAGCTTTCGGTTGGGCATATAGATTTTTATAATAAGTTTCAAAGCACTTTTGTATTTCCTCCGTTTTGTCCATCGTTAATCTTGTATGTGGGTCCCTTATTTTGTAAATATTATTTTTTGCCTGCTGTTTCTTCAGTTTATATGCCAGCAACTTCGTTGACTTACCCCCCACTTCATAATATCTTTGTTTTACAAATAATAGTTTTTTTTGAATCTCTTGTGTATAAATCTCATTTATCTCTGCTCTCTTTTTTCTAATTTCCTGATATATGCGCTCTTCCAATTTGTCTTTATGTTCTTTTTCTAGCCTTTTTAGATCTGATTTTAGTGTGTCAAATTTTAATTGTCTCATCTTTTTTAAATATGCTGATTTGGCTATCAACTTCCCTCTCATCACGGCCTTACACGCATCCCACAGTACAGACGGAGACACCTCACCATTATCATTATCCTCTATATATGCCTGAAGTTCTTTAACTATTTCTTCCTTTGTGTGTCCTCTTAACATGTTTGAATTTAATCTCCAGACTGTTGTTTTTCTCTCATTCGCCAGACATAATGTTAAATAAAGAGGGCTGTGGTCTGATAGATCCCTTACTCCTATATCACATTCTTCCACCCTATACCTATCTTTATTATACATCAGGAAATAATCAATCCTGGCGTACGTGTTATGTGGTGGTGAATAATAAGTATAATCTTTACGTGTGGGATTCAGATCCCTCCAAACATCCACAATTCCCAGTTCAGACATCATCATCTTCATTTTTTTACTAATTGCACTTTTTTGTATCCCACCTCCTGAAGAATCTAAATGTGGGTTTAGTCTCAAATCAAACACCTGTGTATAAAACTTCCATTCCGAGCCCGGTGGAGCATAAATGTTAAGAAAAGTCACCAACTCACCCTCTAGTTTCCCCTTAACCATAATATATCTACCCTCTTTGTCCCCTGTCACAGATATCTTTTCAAATGAATTCTTTCCCGAAATTAAAATAGCCACCCCTCTCCGGTGTCCTGATTTGTAGGAGGCAGAAAATATTTGATTGTAGCCATTCCTTGTCAGCTTTGCATGTTCCTTGTCCGTTAGGTGGGTCTCCTGTAATAGTATTACCCCTACCCCTTCTTTTTTCATCTTACTTATTATCTTACTCCTTTTGGTTGGGTTGAGTACACCATTCACATTATACGAGGCTACTTTAATGCAGTTTTTGGATGTTGTCATCGATCTCCGTTCCACCTGCCTTGTGTCTATCTCCCATCTTCCCCATCATACCCCCCCCCCTATTGCTACAGAAACAATAATGAACATTTAACCTCATATAACAAAGGTTTAACATAAATACCTTCAAACACATAATGAAATGAACTTCCTTATGTGAGGTCTGCTTATTGACCTTCTCTGAGCTCTGATGTTCAGTCCGCTCTGAGGGATGGCCTCTGCTCCCGAGGAACAGGGGGCCCTCGCTGCTAGAAGCAGCATCGTCCATCTTTCAGTGCTGCCCCGACGTCCTCGGCATGTGAGGATATAAACTAAAAGTCCGTTAAAATAAACCAACAAAAAACGCTGCAGTCTTAACGAAAATTAAAGACACACGTTTCTCACCTCAGTCTTCCTAGTAGGCTAATATTATTTCCTGGAAACAGTCCAATCTTCACCTTATAGCGCCATTTCTCATCAGGTATCCCGGTCCCTCCTGAAGGCGTGCAGTTTCTGTTTGTATCCCTGTCGTGTCTCCGATGTCCCATGACCGGTCTTCGCGCTGCTGGACGTCCACATCAGACGCTTTATCTGTTCCGTCCAGTTCTCCGCCGGTTTCACGACCTGCACCTGAAGCCCTCGGGTCCGCATGTCCTTCGTCGCCTGCTCCGCTGTATCATAGAGGCGCGTCTCCCCCTCGTAAAACACCTGGAGTTTTGCTGGGAAAGGCGTCTGGAAACGTATTTTCTTGTCTCTTAACACCTTTTTTGCCTCTGTGTATTCTTTGCGTTTTCTCAAAACCTCCGGCGCATAGTCGTGGTCTAGAAACACCTTCCTCCCCTCATACATAAAGCCTTTTTTCTGCCACGCAATCTTGATAAGTTCTTCCTTACTTCGGAAGCTCTGCAACTTAATCACAATGGATCTTGGTGGAGAGTCTTTGGGAGGCTGGGAGACCAGGGACCGGTGGGCTCTTTCAATCTTTAATTCAAGTGATGGGGGTAAGTCCAGCTTCTCCCGAAGGAGGTTCTCGATAAAGGTGATCATTGATTGAGGGTTTCCCTCTGCTCCTTCCTTCACCCCATGTATCCGGACATTCTCCCTCCTCTCCAGGTCCGTCATCCTGGTCTCGACCCGCCTCTGCAGCTCCGCCAGCTCCAGCGTGGCTTCCTCCAGGCTCTGAGTGTGCTCCTCGGTTTCCACTATTCGCTTTTCGGCGTCATCAATCCTGTCGTTCGTCTTCCTGATGTCGTCTTTGATCTCTTTGAGATTTTCAAAGTTCTCCCGGCGAAACTCTCGTATCTCTTGTAAAATTGTTTCCAGGTCTGCCATACTTTCAGCAGGTGGTCGTGTCTCTCCTCCCTCCTGGCTCGGTCGCCCCGCTAGCTTGGCTTTCACTCCGCCACGTGTTGACTCTGCCCGGTCGTCAGTTAGCTCCCCCGCTAGTTCGGCTAACTCGCCGGTTAGCTTAGCTGGCTCGGTATCCTGCTCCAGGTTAAAATCCGCGTTTTTGTCAAACTTTCGACTTTTTCCTCTGTTCTTACTCATCGCCCTTATTTACCCGCTCTCAAATATATCCTCACTTTCTCAAAATGATAGGTTTACAGGGCTTTTTTAATCTCAGTGTCGGGGAGCTCACTTATTATGCTGCAGCCATGTTGGCGTCCGGCCGGAAGTCAACACTTAAAGACTTTAAGTGTTGTCTGACTGATCTTTTACAAAATAACAAGGTAGAAAATATCTATTGAACGTAAAAAACTGAACATGTTTTAATTTCCCAGCGTTATGTTCAGGGCTGCACATAATTATTTTGGTCTGGTGCTCAGAGGAGCCCCTGGATATGTGACCTGGGGCTCCAAAAACGCGGTGACCCGTCTCGCCGGATCGATAAAAGAGGGATGCAGGAATAAGTTATAGGCAAAACGATATTGATTCACTTATAAAGATGAATGGCTCAATAAGGTCCTTTACTAAGTTAATTTATTTCAATAATTCAACTAGAATATGGTGTAAAAGCTAATTTATTTCAATAATTCAACTAGAATATGGTGTAAAAGTTAATTTATTTCAATAATTCAACTAGAATATGGTGTAAAAGTTAATTTATTTCAATAATTCAACTAGAATATGGTGTAAAATTTAATTTATTTCAATAATTCAACTAGAATATGGTGTAAAAGTTAATTTATTTCAATACTTCAACTAGAATATGGTGTAAAAGTTAATTTATTTCAATAATTCAACTAGAATATGGTGTAAAAGTTAATCTATTTCAATAATTCAACTAGGATATGGTGTAAAAGTTGCAAAGCAAGATATGTTGAACCTTTATTTCATAAAATGTTCTCTAATTTATTTTTTATTTGGGGTTTTCATAAACTGTGAGCCATAATCAGAGAGCAGCGTCTTGCTGCTGTACGCAGTGACGGACACTGGCTGATTTATGGTTCCGCGTTGCACCAACGCAGAGCTTACGGGGTTGGATACACGGGAACGCGACGTACGGTGCGCGCCGCCGCGTAACATCATGCAGCCACTTCTCGGCGAACACACGTTTTCTGTTCGATTCGGGTAGTGGTTCAGTTTGGCGTCTCTTTGTAGTTGGTGGTGGTGGAACGCCAAAATAATTACTTAATAGCGCTTGCTTCTTGGACATTTTGACGAGACGTGTCGGGGTTTGTTCAGTAAAGCTGATCCTTACCTCTCTTCCTCACCGCCGCAACGAGCATGGAGGGGGAGTAAGGACGCGCTGTGATTGGCCAGTACCAACTTTGAGTGGCAGTTCTGGGGAAAAGCTCTCCCAATAGATTTTTTAATATTAGTATTCCGGTCTGGCCACAACCAATAATATGAGCCCCAGCTGTTGGTACGCAAAAGCGCTTCGCAGCACAAGATTGACAGCGCACTGTGGATTTTGACGGCGCATGCGCTCTGGCGGCCCACTTATGTGCAGCCCTGATTATGTTGTTTTGGTTCCACCTCCTGGTGAATGTTAGGTAAGATTCTTATGTGGTTACTTTTTGGTTGGCCAACGATTTATGTTTGTGGTGCGCAACAGTTACGTGGTTACTTTTTGGTTGGCCAACGATTTATGTTTGTGGTGCGCAACTGTTACGGGAGCGGTCAGTCTATTTCCTTATACTACAATGCCATTATTAATTGTTCGTTTTTTTTCCCACTTATTCCACTGAACACCGAAAGTGTTTTTTTGCCATTTTCGGCCGAACAATTTCGGTTACCGAACAATTTCGGTTACCGAACAATCGGTGCATCACTACTGCTAAACAGTCCCCTCACAAACAGTGTCCAGTGGCGCTACGTTCCCAACGTTGTGTACGCTACTGTACATACTCACCGGTATTACGGTATATGAAAAATTCATATCATAAGAAAAATAAACACCGGTATTCGGTATGAACCGGTATACTGCCCAGCACTATGTATATGTACATGTGTGTGAGTGTGTATGTATGTGTACATGTGTGTGTGTGGCCAGGTGTGTGTTTGTCTATAAATGTGTGTGAGAGAAACTCCTCACCTCCTCGAACTCCTCTTCGTCGTACTCCTCCTCTTCCTCCCCCTCCTCCTGCTTCTTCCTCTCCTCCCCCTCCTCCTCCGACGTCTGCTGCTCTTCCTTCTTCTCCAGCGTCTGAGGAGCCGGCTGTCACTCAGGGTTTCATTGGAAACCACCACTTCAACCGGCTGTCACTCAGGGTTTCCATGGAAACCACCACTTCAACCGGTTGTCACTCAGGGTTTCCATGGAAACCACCACTTCAACCTCCAGACCTGGACCAGCAGTCCTGGTTCACCAGGTCCTGGTGGACCAGGACTGCTGGTGGACCAGGACTCTACTGGATGGGGGCCCCGGCTGGACCCGGTCCCCAGCAGAGACCAGGACTCTACTGGTCCAGGTCTCTGCAGGACCGGGTCCCCAGCAGAGACCAGGACTCTACTGGTCCAGGTCTCTGCAGGACCGGGGCTCTAGCAGAGACCAGGACTCTACTGGTCCAGGTAGAGATCTCTGCAGGACCGGGTCCTCCAGCAGAGACCAGGACTCTACTGGTCCAGGTCTCTGCAGGACCGGGTCTCCAGCAGAGACCAGGACTCTACTGGTCCAGGTCTCTGCAGGACCGGGTCTCCAGCAGAGACCAGGACTCTACTGGTCCAGGTCTCTGCAGGACCGGGTCCCCAGCAGAGACCAGGACTCTACTGGTCCAGGTCTCTGCAGGACCGGGTCTCCAGCAGAGACCAGGACTCTACTGGTCCAGGTCTCTGCAGGACCGGGTCTCCAGCAGAGACCAGGACTCTACTGGTCCAGGTCTCTGCTGGATCGGGTCTCCAGCAGGGTCTCACCTCCAGTTTCAGCAGGACCTCCTCTTTCTCTTTCACTTTCTTCTTCTTCTTCTTCTTCACCAGAGCAGGCTGAACTGTGTCTGAGCGGCTGAGAGACACCGACACACCTGAGGACACACAACACACCTGTAATCAGAGTACTGAGAGGGTAATCAGAGTACTGGTGGAGGGTAATCAGAGTACTGATGGAGGGTAATCAGAGTACTGAGAGGATAATCAGAGTACTGGTGGAGGGTAATCAGATTACTGGTGGAGGGTAATCAGAGTACTGAGAGGGTAATCAGAGTACTGGTGGAGGGTAATCAGAGTACTGCGAGGGTAATCAGAGTGCTGGTGGAGGGTAATCAGAGTACTGGTGGAAGGTAATCAGAGTACTGAGAGGGTAATCAGAGTACTGAGAGGGTAATCAGACTACTGGTGGAGGGTAATCAGAGTACTGAGAGGGTAATCAGAGTACTGGTGGAGGGTAATCAGAGTAAAGAGAGGGTAATCAGAGTACTGGTGGAGCGTAATCAGAGTACTGAGAGGGTAATCAGAGTAAAGAGAGGGTAATCAGGTGGTAATCAGGTTACCTGGATGTCGGGGGGGTCTCCGCACCTGCAGCTCTCTGGGGAAACGTCTCCAGTCTGAAACAACAACAGTTTACAACAACTGGACCAGGACCTGGGGCCTCATTTAAAATGGACTGCGTAGGATTCATACTAAAAGTGCACGTACACCCAAAAGCCGAAAATGCCGGGCGCAAAAAAAAATCTGGATCTATAAAACCGCGTGCACGCAGACTTGCACGCAGACTTGCACGCAATGTTCTCTTTATAAATCACAGTCCAGCTGGAAGATTGCGCAGCTGAATCCGCCTCATATCCCGCCCTCTACACGCCCACTTTTTACCTTAAAAGCGTAATGCAAAGTAGTATTTGCATATGGAGGAGCCTGCTGAGCATGCGCAGTGGCTTCCTGCAGCCTGTTTGGCGTCAGAATGAATGAGAGGGTGTCCAGCCACCGTGCCACTGAATTTCACTGAGATCTGAGATCGAAATGTTGTGGATGAGGTGGAGGACAGGAAAACCACATTATTTGGTGGTGACAGTAAAAGTAGAAAAAGTATATAAATAGTAGGCTATGAAATAAAGCGAGTGAGTGGCAGCACGCCGTTGCTGCGCTAAACGCCGTGAGTGACCCGACGCAACAGGGGGGACATGTCCCCCGTCTTCTCAAAATCATGTTTTTGTCCCCCCCACTTTTTACAGTTTAAAAACTAACGGTAGGCTCATCCTGTAATTGGAAATCATCAACACACCCTGTGCGAAAGCCGGCCCGGCAGCCCCGCTTCACCCCCCGTTCCCCCCTCCCCTCAGAGCTGCTCTAAGCTGATTTATGGTTCCACGTTACACCAACGCAGAGCCTACGGCGTAGGTGCGCGTTGCCGATGAGGGGCTCCGTGGAGCCCCTAAACGCTCTATGAAGCCCCTCATTTGTTCTGTCCTAAAGCGGTGGGAGAAGACGAAGTTCCCGGCGTGTCACCGCGGCTGTAGCAGCACCAGAGTCCTGACTGATGCTGTGCTTCACACACAGAGGGACACGATCAGCGCTATTTTATTACAAGTCTGATATATGTTGTGATATGTGATGACATTATTAAGAGTATGACATGAATCTGGCTTCATTTCACCACCTCACAGCCTGCCTCGCCAGTTCCCCGTGTCTTACGTAAATTCTTACGGGAGGGTGAGGGTTGCCGTAGGGATCCACAGATTTTTCGGTTAGTTTTTTCTTTTTAGATCCGAGGCTTTGCGTAGATGTCGGCTTCCGCAACTTTCAGGCGCCTTTTCTGCGCAAGCATCTTTATATATGAGGCCCCAGATCTCTGGTCTCTGGTACCACCAGAGTCCTGGTCCTGGTCCAGGTCTCTGGTCTCTGGTGGTAGCAGAGTCCTGGTCCAGGACCTGGGGCCTCATTTATAAAAGAGTGTGTAGGACCCATACTAAAAGTGCACGTAAACCCAAAACCCGAAAATGGCGGGTGCAAAAAAAAATCCGGATTTATAAAACCGTGTGCACGCACACCTGCACGCAATGTTCGCTTTATAAATCAGTCCAGCTGGAAGGTTGCACAGGGGAATTCGCCTCATATCCCGCCCTCTACACGCCCACTTTACACCATAAATGGGCAATGCAAAGTAGTTCATGACTGTATTTGCATATGAATGAGCCTGCTGAGCATGCGCAGCGGCTTTCTGCAGCCTGTTTGGCCGTCAGAATGAATGAGACGTGTCGAGCAACCGTGCCACTAAATTTCACGGAGACTGAGATGGAAATGTTGTGGATGAGGAAAACGACATTATTTGGTGGTCACAGTAAAAGTATAAATAGTATATAAATAGTATAAAATAAAGAGAGTGAGTGGCACGTCGTTGCTGCGCTAAACGCTGTGAGTGCCACCAAGGGCGCAATTTCCACTGGGGACAGGGGGGACATGTCCCCCCAACTTTTCAAAATCATGTTTATGTCCCCCCCACTTTTTACAGTTTAAAAACTAACGGTAGGCTCAGCCTGTAATTACAAATCATCAAGACACCCTGTGCGAAGACGATGCGAATACGGCACGGCAGCCCCGCTCCCCCTCCTCCCTCCCCTCTCCCCTCAGTGCTGCTCAAGGCTGATTTATGGTTCTACGTTAAAAACGACGCAGAGCCTACGGCGTAGCCTCTACGTCGTTTTAACGCAGAACCATAATTTAGGCTTACGCCTGCGCGTAAAACTCATTATATATATTTAAAAAATCTGAATCCCTTTAGGGGCTCCGTAGAGTGGTCCAGCACTATTTGTTCTGTCTGTGTGGGGGCGGTTGGAAGCGGCCGGTGGGTGACGAAGAGGTTCCCGGCGTGTCCTGCACTGCGGCTGCAGCAGCAGCAGCCCCAGAGTCCTGACTGACGCTTCAAACACAGAGGGACACGATCAACGCTATTATATTATAAGTCTGATATATGTTGTGATATGTGATGACATTTATCATTTATTATCATTTCACCACCTCACTGCCTGCATCGCCAGTTCCCCATATCTTCAAAATGTTCCTACGGGAGGGTCAGGGTTGGCGTAGGGATACGCACATTTTTCGGTTAGTTTTTTCTTATTAAATCCCAACCTTTGCGTAGAAGGTGGCTTGCGCATCTTTCAAGCCCTGTTTTGTGCGCAAGCAAGCTTTATAAATGAGGCCCCTGGTCTCTGGTCTCGGATATCACCAGAGTCCTGGTCCAGGTCCAGGTTTTGTATGGTTTCCATGGATACGGTCTCACCTGGAGTCCAGGTGTAGCCGTCGTTCTGCTCGCTGCTGTGGTATTTATCAGAGTAGCGTTCCACATCTGGACAGGAAGTACACAGTCACCTTCACAATAAGACTGAAGCTGATCATCAAATCAGAGTAATTGATTATGGTTGGGTGATTGATCATGGATCAGTGATTGATTATGGATTGGTGATTAGTGATTGATCATGGATCAGTGATTGATTATAAATCAGTGATTGATTATGGATCAGTGATTGATTATAGATCAGAGTGATTGATTATAAATCAGTGATTGATTATGGATCAGTGATTGATTATAGATCAGAGTGATTGATTATGGATCGGTGATTGATTATGGATCAGTGATTGATTATGGATTGGTGATTGATTATGGATCGGTGATTGATTATGGATCAGTGATTGATTATGGATCGGTGATTGATCATGGATGGGTGATTGATCGGTGATTGATTATGGATCAGTGATTGATTATAGATCAGAGTGATTGATCATGGATCAGTGATTGATTATGGATCAGTGATTGATTATAGATCAGAGTGATTGATTATGGATCGGTGATTGATTATGGATCAGTGATTGATTATAGATCAGAGTGATTGATTATGGATCGGTGATTGATTATGGATCAGTGATTGATTATGGATCAGTGATTGATTATGGATCAGTGATTGATTATGGATCAGAGTGATTGATTATGGATCGGTGATTGATTATTGATCAGTGATTGATTATGGATCAGTGATTGATTATGGATCGGTGATTGATTATGGATCAGTGATTAATTATGGATCAGAGTGATTGATTATGGATCGGTGATTGATTATGGATCAGTGATTGATTATAGATCAGAGTGATTGATTATGGATCAGTGATTGATTATAGATCAGAGTGATTGATCATGGATCAGTGATTGATTATGGATCAGTGATTGATTATAGATCAGAGTGATTGATTATGGATCGGTGATTGATTATGGATCAGTGATTGATTATAGATCAGAGTGATTGATTATGGATCGGTGATTGATTATGGATCAGTGATTGATTATGGATCAGTGATTGATTATGGATCAGAGTGATTGATTATGGATCGGTGATTGATTATTGATCAGTGATTGATTATGGATCAGTGATTGATTATGGATCGGTGATTGATTATGGATCAGTGATTAATTATGGATCAGAGTGATTGATTATGGATCGGTGATTGATTATGGATCAGTGATTGATTATAGATCAGAGTGATTGATTATGGATCAGTGATTGATTATAGATCAGAGTGATTGATTATGAATCAGTGATTGATTATAGATCAGAGTGATTGATTATGGATCAGTGATTGATCAGTGATTGATCACCTCTGAGGGCTTTGGCCGGCCGGATGAAGAAGGGCAGAGTCTTCATGGCTGCTCTGAAATCCTGCTTGAGGGCCAGCAGATACTCCGCCTCCTCCCCGCCCCCCAGGGGGAGGGGCTTCTGCTCCATCACCTGGAATAATCAATAACAAGAATAATAATAATCTGCTCCATCACCTGGAATAATCAATAACAAGAATAATAATAATCTGCTCCATCACCTGGAATAATCAATAACAATAATAATAATAATCTGCTGCATCACCTGGGGGGGGTCAAATTATTATAATAATAACAACAACAACAACAACAACAACAACAACAACAACAACAACAATAATAATAATGTGCTCCATTGCCAGGGGGGGGGGGGGGCACGTTAATAATAGGCCCCGTCTAGGCCCCGTCTAGGCTCCGTCTAGGCCCCGCCCAGGTCCCGTCTAGGCCCCGCCCCCGTCTAGGCTCTGTCTAGGCTCCGTCTAGGCCCCGCCCAGGCCCCTTCTAGGCCCCGCCCCCGTCTAGGCTCTGTCTAGGCTCCGTCTAGGCCCCCCCTCCCCACTGTGGTCTGATAAAGATCATAACAAGATCAACAGGTGCACAGGTGTTTCTGAGATACACGACGGATCAGAGAACTGATCAGAGGATCGATCAAAGATCAGATCAGAGAACGATCAAAGATCAGATCAGAAAACTGATCAAAGGATCGATCAAAGATCAGATCAGAGAACGATCAAAGGTCAGATCAGAGAACTGATCAGAGGATCGATCAAAGATCAGATCAGAGAACAATCAAAGATCAGAGAACTAATCAGAGATCGATCAGAGAACTGATCAGAGGATCGATCAAAAATCAGATCAGAGAACGATCAATTCTCTGATCAGAGAATTGATGGGGGTATCAGAGGGACCTGGATAGCTCAGCGGGTTGACGGGTGTCATCTATACAGGCTACAGTCCTCGGGCAGGCAGCACAGGTTCGAGTCCCGGCCTGTTGCTCTATACTGCAGTGCACCCCCCCCCCACTTCCTCACTACTATAATAAAACCCTTTAAAGAATGGATCAGATTGATAGATACTTTATTGATCCCGGAGGGAATTGCAGACAGATTCCATCAGCGAGGCGTTCAGGCGTCTGTTTCACACCGTGGATCAGAACCAACACAACTGTTAAAGGAACGATGGTGTCCATGTTTATTTAATTCAACAGCTAAATAAAACATTTAGAAAAACTTTTAAAATTCAGATATTTGTCTGCGTTTTCAGGTTGAGACGACGTACACAACCTAAAGTCTTCTATTCTTTCCTTGGGAGCATCACTTCATCCTCCTCTCTCACCCTGACTGTCACTAGGGAACTCTGGGTAAATCTGGACTCGGATCACATGACCTTCTTCCACAGATCCACTCTAATGTTTATTTCTGATAAGCGCTTTTCTGAGTTCCTTCATGTGGAAATATTGTCGTCTTCACTATTAAACGTAGTCGAGTTATATGTTGTTTTCACCATCTGACGTCATAAAGGTGTTTGTGTCACAACGAGAAGCTCCAGCTCACCTGCTGACTACAACCAGGTGGGGACTTTTATTTTGAAGGGCAGTGTTGACCTGCGGGGGGACGTGTCTCACCTGCGAGGACACACCTGAACTCTGAGAACTCTGCCAGGAACTTGACCAACAAAGTTAGAGAAATATTGTTTAAAATCATTCATAGATTTTATCCGTCTAATGGTCATATTGTTAAAAGATTTAAAATAGACATTGATGTGAAACGTGCTTTCTGTTCTGTAAATATTGAAACAATTACTCATTTATTTTGGCTCTGCCCCCATTAATTGTCCAAAACCTCTGGATTGATATATGTAATTTTATTGTTAACTATATTGAAGAAGAATTTAAGTTGTTTTGGAGGGATGTGCTGTTTGGACACGGGGAAGGCAGGTGTGGGGGCGGGGCTTACTGGGAAGGCAGGTGTGTGGGGGCGGGGCTTACGGGGAAGGCAGGTGTGTGGGGGCGGGGCTTACGGGGAAGGCAGGTGTGTGGGGGCGGGGCTTACTGGGAAGGCAGGTGTGGGGGCGGGGCTTACGGGGAAGGCAGGTGTGTGGGGGCGGGGTTTACAGGGAAGGCAGGTGTGTGGGGGCGGGGCTTACGGGGAAGGCAGGTGTGGGGGAGGGGCTTACGGGGAAGGCAGGTGTGTGGGGGCGGGGTTTACAGGGAAGGCAGTTGTGTGGGGGCGGGGCTTACGGGGAAGGCGGGTGTGTGGGGGCAGGGCTTACAGGGAAGGTAGTTGTGTGGGGGCGGGGCTTACTGGGAAGGCAGGTGTGGGGGCGGGGCTTACGGTGAAGGCAGGTGTGTGGGGGCGGGGCTTACATTGAAGGCAGGCGTGTGGGGGCGGGGCTTACGGGGAACGCATGTGTGGGGGGCGGGGCTTACAGGGAAGGCAGGTGTGGGGGCGGGGCTTACGGGGAAGGCAGGTGTGGGGGAGGGGCTTACGGGGAAGGCAGGTGTGTGGGGGCGGGGTTTACAGGGAAGGCAGGTGTGTGGGGGCGGGGCTTACAGGGAACGCATGTGTGGGGGCGGGGCTTACAGGGAAGGCAGGTGTGTGGGCGAGACTTACGGGGAAGGCAGGTGTGGGGGCGGGGCTTACAGGGAAGGTAGGTGTTTGGGGGCGGGGCTTACGGGGAAGGCAGGTGTGGGCTGCTGCATGGCGGGAGGCAGTGAGTCTCTGCTGAGCCCAAAGGAGTCGACGCTGAAGCTCAGCATCCTGCAGCCGCGTCCTCGACCCGCCATCCTGGACTGGACCGGACCTGGTACCGAGACCCGACCTGGACCCGCCCGGCACCGAGAGCCGAGCAGGATCCGCAAGAACCGGTCCGGGTGGAGGAGGTGAACCCTGAAGGACAAACAGACAGACAAACAGGGGTGAAACTCCCGGGGGGGGGGGGGGGAGGGGGGACGTGTCCCCCCCATTAGTAAAAGTGTCCCCCCCTAGAATAATTTGAGACAGAATTAATCATTTTTGAACAATGCAGTAGTATTTATTCAAAGCGTAATGTAAGCAGTGCTCATTATAATCGTGCAATAATGTGCTAAACACATCTGTAAAGATTTAGTCCCCCCCTCCCATTCCTAGCAATGCTTTAGTCCAGACACACATACTCCTGTACACCTACACACCGCAGTCCTGGTGTAAAAGGTGAGTATTCACACAGATATAGTGCAGTGTTTCCCCTACCATTGTATAGGCCTGGCGGGTCCGCCAGACCAACGAGACCCCCCGCCAGGCCTATAAAAAAAAATCCATGATCATTTACGTTCAGGAGCGCCTCTGCAGCTGTTCTGTTCTGCAACGTGAGTCAACCTGCTTCGTTGCCTAGTAACGATGCGAGTACCGCTGCTGAGAGCGCGGACATATAATTATACATTATGGGATGTATAGAGTTTGTAGCTAGCCAACTATTGGCGCTTTTGCACTAGTATCTACTCAGCTCGCTTCTACCCGCCACGGCCCCGTCTTGCGCTTTTGCACTAGGGGCTGAGGCAGGTGGAGCCGCTCCAAGCAGATACTTTTTCTGTAACCATTCTGTCGAGGTTCTAACCGGGCTGAGCCGGGACTATTTTTATATAAATTTTTTTTTTTTACCTTGTCTGCACACATATTATTGATTGATACCATGACGGTAGAAACCAAAAGTGTATATATGTGCATTATTACTATATTTAATATATATACATATATATACGCACACATATGCGTACACATACATAAATATACACATACAAACCCAGTGTTTTTTTTTTTTTTTTTTTTTTGGGGGGGGGGGGGGGGGGGGGGGGTGACGACATCCACTGCCAATCCAGGAAGCAGGAACACACGGAGACACACGTCAAGCACTGGAAATCTGCAACAAAAAAACACAAACAAAGCACGAAACGGGCACGGAGCCAACCAAAACAATAACAGCAATCGACCTAAATCTTGAGATCTGATCGCAGTCTGAGCTAAGCTATCGCTACCGCTACCTAAACCCAAAAACTAAAGAGCCAGCATGCAGGTGAACAAGCCAGTGTGTATGTCTATGTGTGTGTGTGTGTATGTATATGATCATGCGTGTGTGTGTGTGTGTGTGTGTGTGTGTATGAATGTGACTAAGTGACTCTATGTGTGTATGTGTATGTGTGTGTGTGTGTGTGTGTGTGTGTGTGTGTGTGTGTAATAAACCAAACAAAGCTTCAGCCGGGACTATTTCTGACGTCATCACCCTCCGCGCCACTGATTGGTCGGGGGGGGGGGGTGGGGGGTGGCCGTCAGACGTTTGAATCAAGAGGCGGGAGTCAGCGCGAGACCGGCTCGCTGCGATTTTATTATAAAGCGCAAAACGTATGTTTTGTGATCCAACTCTGAGGTGCAGATCTTCATAAACCTGGTGGCTGTCGAGAGAATTAAAAAAGGGATGTAGGCGGGCTATTTTACTCTCAGCCGCTCGCGGCTCCAGCTGATTTCTGATCAGCGCCGACACGAACAAAGGTGTTGCGCAATCGCGTACGTCACAGCATGTAACAGTATGTATGCGTATATATATGTATATATATTAAATATAGTAATAATGCACATATATACCCCTTTGGTTTCTACCGTCATGGTATCAATCATTAATATGTGTGCAGACAAGGTGGAGAGAAAAAAAAAAAAAAAAAAAAAGTTTTGGGATTGTTTGGAGTTTTTACAAGAGGTAAAAGCTCTAAAATGTAATGGACTGTGGTGGAAGTTAGAACAGTTAACAAAGGTATTATGTCATATTATGATGTGTAAGGGATAATGCGCGACGAGGTGTACATTATCAGAAATATATGGGCGTGAACCATCCAATGGGAAGCGGAGGACGGTTTGCCTCCGCAAAGTATATTTATGTTAATGTCCACCTGGAAGGGCATTATCCCGCTTATACCACGGTCACTTACCAAAAAACAAAAATATTAAATCAGTTATTCATGCTTTAATGGGTTTTCAGTTGAAATCATTAGTTTTATAACAAGCCACAGCTGAGCGGCTTAATATTCTAGTTCGCTCATCTCCGCTCGGCTATGCTACAATAACAAACAGGAAATATATATATATATATATATATATATATATAAATTAAGATTTGCCGGACTTCTGCTCTTTACCGTCCTGCGGTAGCCAGCTCTTCTTCTCTGAATCTCCGTTGCCGTGGTTACCACCTGGCAGTTGATCCAGCGCAATGATATCAAAGTTATCAGGCAATTTGACCGAACTTGTTTTCTAGCTGGAGGTTATAAGTGATAACCTACACCTGCCAGCCAATCAGAATCCAGTATTCACACAGACCTTGGTATCAGCTGTATTATTGCCACCTTCCGCCTAATACCATTGTTTTGTATTACTGGGTGAATAAACAAGAACTTATACATATATATATATATATATATATATATATATATATATATATATATATATACATATTCACTTATATACAGGACTCATACAAGTATGAGAGAGAGAGAGAGAGAGAGAGAGAGAGAGAGAGAGAGAGAGAGAGAGAGAGAGAGAGAGAGAGAGAGAGAGACTCAGCCAGAGCTCTGTTGGTAAATTGCGGTAAAAGATTCTGTATAAACGGCTGCAACTTTTATTCCTGGAATTATTCTCTAGAATGTTACTGTTTATTGTCCCCAACTATGAAATGGGATTTTCGCCCAGAACCTCACAGAACCTCAGCAGAACCTCACAGAACCTCAGCCGAACCTCACAGAACCTCAGCAGAACCTCACAGAACCTCAGCAGAACCTCACAGAACCTCAGCAGAACCTCACAGAACCTCAGCCGAACCTCACAGAACCTCAGCAGAACCTCACAGAACCTCAGCAGAACCTCAGCCGAACCTCACAGAACCTCAGCAGAACCTCACAGAACCTCAGCCGAACCTCACAGAACCTCAGCAGAACCTCACAGAACCTCAGCAGAACCTCAGCAGAACCTCACATAACCTCACAGAACCTCAGCCGAACCTCAGCAGAACCTCACAGAACCTCAGCAGAACCTCAGCCGAACCTCACAGAACCTCAGCAGAACCTCACAGAACCTCAGCAGAACCTCACAGAACCTCAGCAGAACCTCACAGAACCTCAGCCGAACCTCACAGAACCTCAGCAGAACCTCACAAAACCTCAGACGAACCTCACAGAACCTCAGCCGAACCTCACAGAACCTCAGCAGAACCTCACAGAACCTCACAGAACCTCAGCAGAACCTCACAGAACCTCAGCAGAACCTCACAGAACCTCAGCAGAACCTCACATAACCTCACAGAACCTCAGCAGAACCTCACCTGCGCTGATCTCCACCTGAACTTAGTTAGCGACCAAACCTGCAGGTAAACCTGCAGCCGGTTCTGGTCCGGTTCCCTGTTCTAAGGTTCGGTCCAGTGGACGTCTTTGTTTACATCCCGCTGGGCGCCATAACAGCAGCTTCTTCTTCTTCTTCTTCTTCTCATACATGTATCCGTATCCGTATCATGGATCTATATCCGCCCCATGGAGCTGCTGCGATACGTCAACGCCGCCGCCATATTGGATGTGGCAAGACTACGCTGTAAACCTAATACATCCATGCTGTAAACTAATACAAGTAAATGGACTTATTTTCATAAAGCGCCTTTCTACAAAGATTGATCCCACACATAGGAGTAATTCGTGTTATATCAGCTATAGAGAACATGGTAGTGCCGAAAAACAATATATATCCACCCTCAGAAAAATAAGAAAAATAGAGAAACATATTTTCTCATCAACAAAAACAAATGTAAATTTTTTCAAATAACAAAATAACATATTTGAACCATTTTTCAGACGATAAAATAAAAAATCTTAAAAATGGTTCAAATATGTTATTTTGTTACTTGAAAAATGTAAAATATGTATATGTAAAATATGCTTTGTTGATGAGAAAATATGTTTCTCTATTTTTGTGAGGGGGGATATATATTGTTTTTCTGCACTACCTTGTTCTCTATCCACCTTATTCCTAGCCCCCATGAGGCTTTGCGTGAATTATGGGTGCGACTTCCGGCGCGTACCGGAACCGGCGTTTGTTTACATGCTGAGTGAACGCGTTAACCCTCTTTCTCCGAGCGTTGGGGATATAAAACATGTGGAAACACCACCTGTCACTGCTCAAACGGGACAATATCATCTTACCTCTGCCTCCTGCTGTTGAGGGATGGCAGGACGACCCGAAGAAGTGAAGAAATGCTTAGAAGATGGGAAGTATCACATTCTTCCCAATGGCTAAAGTGGATACTCCTCCAGGTGGGTAAATATTGTTACTTATAATCAGTACTCGAGATGAGGGGGGATGGCATCCCCCTGATATAAAAACGGTCCAAATCATCCCCCCTTTCCATCCCTTATGTAATTTCATCAATGAATGTGGTTTTACTGCTATTTCAACATTTAGAGTCATCACCAGAAAAATAACACCAGAAAAATAACATTTGACAATTTTCACCTGTTTCAAGTAAATTTTCACCTGAAATAAGTAGAAAAATCTGCCAGTGTGACAATATTTATCTTCTCATTACAAGCAATAACATTTTGTTCCACTGGCAGATTATTTTACTTATTTCAAGTGAAAATCTACTTGAAACAGGTGAAAATTGTTGTTTTTTTCCAGTGATGAGTCTTGTTTTAAGTGTAATGAGATTTATTTTTACTAAAATGAGACATTTTAAATAGAAATAAGACAAATATTCTTGTTAAGATTTTGAGTTTTTGCAGTGATCTATTTTACTTATCCTGTGAAGGACAGAGTCATATTTATAAGTTCAGAAAACTGTTTTTTATTGTTGTGTTTTGATGTATTTGATGTAAGCCCAGTGGATATTTAAAGCTTACAGAAGGCTGCATTTTTTTTTTTTTTTTATAATTTATTTTTCCATGTGCCACACCATAGTGACGTTCAGTATAACAATAACAACAACAAAAAAAACAACAACTAATATACATATATAGACATAAGACAGACACCAACCTCAACATATACACGAAAACAAAAAAAAATATTAAAAGGACATATCTAAACAACAAACACAAACAAAGCAAAGAGAGGCCTAACATGTCTTTAAATACCTTCTAACCCCCCTGTTACCTCCCTCCCCTATACATCCCTTACACTTCACTATCCTTTATGTATTAGCCAAAATTCCTATTTTCACAAATCCTTATTTCCATTCTTATTTCATAAACACAATACAACTAGAGGGAGAGAGACGCACCATGACAGCAAGTAAACAAACAAGTACATGACAATACCTCCAAAGATAATAATAAAAAATCAATAAATAAATAAATAAAATAATTTAAAATAATAAAAAAAAAGTAAATTAAAAATAATTAAAAAAAAACATTAAGTGCTCCCCGTTCAGTTGTTGACTCATCCATCATATTATTATTATTATTATTATTATTATTATTATTATTATTATTATACTCCATATCCGTCAAATAATCCATTGACCGCCTCAGTATTAAGAGTAGTAAGCTTTTAGGTGCATTTAGATCTCTTCATGTCTTATGCTATCTTAGCATTTCACCCCCATTTTTTATATAGCTCTCCCATTTAGCCCACAGCATGTGTCTCATCCGAAGATTTCCTCTGATTTTATATGTTAACTGCTCCATTTCTTTTACTTTTTCCATTAAGTCTCGCCATTTCTCTAAAAGCGGACTTAATTTCTCAGTTTTAACTATCTCTTTTGGCATTTTCCCTAACAAAGCAAACTCATGATCGATATTTAAGTCCAATTTCAAAATACAACAGATTTCTTTACCAATACTTGACCAATACATTTTCAGAATAGGACAGGACCAGAAGATGTGACTGTAATTAGCATGGTTTTCACCACAATCCCGCCAACATTTTGATGTTGCGGATTGCTGGAATTTAGCTTGTTGGACAGGTGTGAGAAAAAATCTCATCTGAATCTTCCATGCATATTCTCGCCAGAACAGAGATGCAGTTGTTTTATGTGAAGATAAACTTATATCTTCCCAATCGGGTTTAGATATAATAAGATATAACTTGTTTTTTGTCTCAGTTCTTCTGGTTCGTCATCACTTTCTAAGATATTATATAATACCGATATATGATGTTTAACATTCACACGTTTATAATTCTTAACTAAAAATGGAATCAAAGGATGAAAGTCTCTAATTGTTTTCTTCTGTATATCACTGGTTTCCAGATAACTTCTAACTTGTAAATAACCAAAGAAATGAGAGGATGGCAGAGATCATGTTCTTGTTGTAATAAGGTAAATTCCACAATACCTTTTTTATCTATTAACTGTCCGAATATATTCAATCCTTTTTTGCTCCAAATTTTAAATATACCCACTTCCTTGTTCGGTCTAAAGTCAGGATCTTTACTTATTTCTCTCAATAGTAACAGTTCATTTTGAATCTTTAGATCTCTCCTTACTTTATTCCAAGCAGTAAGTGTATTTTGAAACCATTTATTATCTATTTTTTGTTTGTTTGTTTTTGCTAAGAATGGAAGAAGTTTCCCCATCTCTCTACTTTGAAACAGTTCTATATACCTCCATTTTGCTTTTATATCATTGTTTAGTAATATTTGTAATGGCTGTATTTGGGCTGCATAATAATAATTCTGCAAATTTGGGTGAGCCAGCCCCCCAAGTATCCGAAGGCTGCATTTTACTGCTGCTATGTCATTCCTGCAGTATTTCTGCAGGTGTTTTGGTCAGTGCTATTATTTGTAATATATTATATTATTTGTATTCAGCACAAATTATCTGTGCCAATATGATAAAATCCACCATCCCCCCCCTGATTTTTTTTTACAACTCGAGTACTGCTTATAATCTATGAACTAATGTGACAGGTAGGCTACTTGTGAACCTTCATTAAGACAAACTGTAAGCCATCTTTTATATTTATTCTTTCAGGTCCAGCTGGCAGTGATGTGCCTGGGGCTGCAAGCTGGTTATCTGGACACCAACTGAGCACCTGGAGTTCCAAATTTCATTTGACAAAGACTTCAGATACACACATGAAACACCTCCAGAACTTTTCACACATGCTTCCAACATTTGTAGATGAATTTGTTGCAAAGAAGATTCAGCTCTGCCCCAAATATCTGAATCTCTTGAAAATACAGTAAGCAAATAACAGGTGTTATGTGTAATACCAACACAGTCTCACTCCCAGCGCGTCAAAAACCGACGCTTGGTCAGGGCCCTTAGGCGTCAGTTTCTGACGCACAAGGTCGCCCTCAGCGTCATGCACCGACGCAGCGGGCTCTCAACAGATTCTAATGTAACCCGGCGGCGTCGCTTCAAGCCGCTCACAGCATCAATCCCATTGGATAAGTGAGGACCGGCCGCGTCGCTTCCAGCCGCTGGGCGCATCAGTCCCCCATTGGATAACGGAGGATCGGAAACACGGAAGTATTCTAATTACTGTCCGTTTTGACGTTACAGCGATTTTCACAATGATATCTGTAACATTTCTTAAGGCAGAAACACAACATTAGTGGGTTGATTTCCTGCACATCAATGTTCATGTTCTTCCCTTCATTCTGAGAAATAAAGAGTTGTTTTACGCTGAGAGCATCATGACAGCCAATCAGAATCCTGGAAAAAACATCAACAAATGACACGTGTAACTTCCAGGCTGATTTATGGTTCCGCGTTACACCAACGCAGAGCCTACGGCGTAGGGTACGCTCTGCGTCGATTTAACGCGGACCATAATTCAGGCTTTATTCTAAAGGATGCAGCGGCAAAATGTTGCAAGGATGTCTTTGTGGTTTCCATTCGGAGCTATGAATCTGTTTTTTCCTAATCTGCAGGTCAACATATGAGACGTAAAATGGTTTTACTGACACCGGTACTGTCGCTGCTGCTCTCCTGGGCTGCGGCGGAGACGTGCCGGGGGACGCGCTGCTTCGGCGGGGGCTCCGGAGACCCGAGCCCGGGCAGCAGAGCCTCCAGACCCCCGAGCACCATGGGCAGCACCCCGGGGCAGCACCCAGGGGAGATGGGCGCACCCCGCCGGGGCGCAGCAGCAGGACGCGCAGCCGCGGATTGCGAGCGCCTCCAGCGCTGCCGGCGCTGGAGGATGCGCCGGCGCGCACTGCTCCAGCTCGGGGAGACGCATCCCCATCCCCATCCCCATCCAGCCCAGAAACGACACCCGGGACTGCCGGGGGATAGAGTGCAGGCTGCCGCTGAGGATCGGAGCCAAGCCCCGGGGAAGGTCCTGCGTCGGGCGGGGACGGCTGTGCCCCGGAGGAGGAGAGCGCGCCCCCGGACCCGGTGCGTGTGTCCGACAGAGCCGCGCAGTTCCTGGCCGACTCATCATCATCATCATTGTTCCGGTTTTTTCAAATCCCCCCGGACAGGGTGTAGGGAGAGTGGACGAGGAATAACTCAGCTTTTCTCTTTTCTTTGTTTTTATTTTCTTGAAATTAATGTACTGCTTCTGTGGCAACAAGACGTACATTTGGGTTGTAGCAGGTTATAAACCTGTGAAAAAGAAATGAAATCCAAGTACAACGTAGTTAATTGCCTCAAACATAATCATATAATCAATAACAACAAAAGCAATAACCATCGTCATCATCATTGTCATCATCCGTCATAATTAAATATAATTAAATGGGGATTTACAAATACAAAATAAATTGCTTTGCACTTTTGCAAGTAAACACAAAAAGTTAATCTTATGTCATATGTTTATTTCATCTTAAGTTTTGAGCCGCGATGTTCATTCATAACTTAAACGGCGTGCTCCGCCACACCCACAAACACACACATTCCCAGGTGCCGACAGCGCGACAGCGCAGCGGCGCATCATCAGCACAGCAACCATGTCACACACAAGTGATCGCAGCCGCGAGATGCGGATCCAGCACAGCAAGTATAAACAAAACCCGTCACATTAATAAACGGAGCTCTTACCAGTACCGCATCACTCTCCCGACAATTTTACGTCACCGCACGGATCGCTTCCACTTATGGCGTAACCGGCGGCACACAGCTGATTAATAATGACATCACACCCGGACACGTGGACCACTCACCTTACACCCCGCTCCTCCCACTGTGATTTATTGGAAGTGATTTATAACTTAACAATCATCATCATCATCATCATCATCATCATCATCATCATCATCTTCATCATCATCATCATCTTCATCATGATCATCTTCATCATCATCATGATCATCTTCATCTTCATCATGATCATCATCATCATCATCATCTTCATGATCATCTTCATCTTCATCATCATCATCATGATCATCTTCATCATCATCATCATGATCATCTTCATCTTCATGATCATCTTCATCGTCATCATGATCATCTTCATCATCATCATCATCATCATCATCATTATGATCATCTTCATCTTCATCTTCATCATGATCATCTTCATCTTCATCATCATCATGATAATCTTCATCTTCATCATCATCATGATCGTCTTCATCTTCATCATCATGATCATCTTCATCATCATCATGATCATCTTCATCTTCATGATCATCTTCATCTTCATCATCATCATCATGATCATCTTCATCTACATCATCATCATCATGATCATCTTCATCATCATCATCATGATCATCTTCATCTTCATCATCATCATGATCATCTTCATCTTCATCATCATCATGATCATCTTCATCTTCATGATCATCTTCATCTTCATCATCATCATCATCATCTTCATCTTCATCATCATGATCATCTTCATCATCATCAATATCATGATCATCTTCATCTTCATCATCATGATCATCTTCATCTTCATCATCATCATGATCATCTTCATCTTCATCATCATCATCTTCATCATCATCATTATGATCATCATCATCATCATGATCATCTTCATCTTCATCATCATCATCTTCATCATCATCTTCATCTTCATCATCATCATGATCATCTTCATCATCATCATGATCATCTTCATCATCATCATGTGACCTTCGGAAGTATCAAAGGTCACCGCGTCTGTTGCTTTTCGGCCTGAAAAGACTATTTCGTGTCTTTTTTTGCATAGTTCCCTAACGCTTTGAGCTAAGACACTGAAATTCTAAATTATGTATCAGGAGGTGACTTTCATCCACTGTGCGGATTTTCAGATCTGTGTGACCTTCGGAAGTGTCAAAGGTCACCGTGTCTGTTGCTTTTCGGCCTGAAAACACTATTTCGTGTCTTTTTTTGCATAGTTCACTAACGCTTTGAGCTACGAGACTGAAATTCTAGACTCTGTATCAGGAGGTGACTCTCATCCCCTGTGCCGAGGTCCAGACCCGTGCGACCTTCGGAAGTGCCAAAGGTCACAGTGTGTGGTGCCTTTTTCGGGCCTTTGAAATGTTTTTTGAATAATTCACTAACGCTTTGAGCTGGGAGACTGATTTTTGACTATGTTGCAATGCAGAAGGCCCTTTGCTAGGATCTTTTTGTCCCGTGGCTGTACGACTTCCACAGAGCTAGTTGGCATTGCACAGGGTTCACAGAGTTGAGACTTGGCAAGCCCAATCTAAGCCCCATATGGAGGCCACAGGTCGAGTTTTACTTGGTTTGGTCAAATATTGTGGCAACGTTGTCCGTTCGAATGTTGGAAAAGGTGACGTTTCAAAGCCCCGCCCATCGAAAAGTACAGGTCTGATCTGCACCAAACTAACGTCTGTCTGATCAGGGGATGCCCCCAAACCAATCGGGTTTAGATATAATAAGATATAACTTGTTTTTTGTCTCAGTTCTTCTGGTTCGTCATCACTTTCTAAGATATTATATAATACCGATATATGATGTTTAACATTCACACGTTTATAATTCTTAACTAAAAATGGAATCAAAGGATGAAAGTCTCTAATTGTTTTCTTCTGTATATCACTGGTTTCCAGATAACTTCTAACTTGTAAATAACCAAAGAAATGAGAGGATGGCAGAGATCATGTTCTTGTTGTAATAAGGTAAATTCCACAATACCTTTTTTATCTATTAACTGTCCGAATATATTCAATCCTTTTTTGCTCCAAATTTTAAATATACCCACTTCCTTGTTCGGTCTAAAGTCAGGATCTTTACTTATTTCTCTCAATAGTAACAGTTCATTTTGAATCTTTAGATCTCTCCTTACTTTATTCCAAGCAGTAAGTGTATTTTGAAACCATTTATTATCTATTTTTTGTTTGTTTGTTTTTGCTAAGAATGGAAGAAGTTTCCCCATCTCTCTACTTTGAAACAGTTCTATATACCTCCATTTTGCTTTTATATCATTGTTTAGTAATATTTGTAATGGCTGTATTTGGGCTGCATAATAATAATTCTGCAAATTTGGGTGAGCCAGCCCCCCAAGTATCCGAAGGCTGCATTTTACTGCTGCTATGTCATTCCTGCAGTATTTCTGCAGGTGTTTTGGTCAGTGCTATTATTTGTAATATATTATATTATTTGTATTCAGCACAAATTATCTGTGCCAATATGATAAAATCCACCATCCCCCCCCTGATTTTTTTTTACAACTCGAGTACTGCTTATAATCTATGAACTAATGTGACAGGTAGGCTACTTGTGAACCTTCATTAAGACAAACTGTAAGCCATCTTTTATATTTATTCTTTCAGGTCCAGCTGGCAGTGATGTGCCTGGGGCTGCAAGCTGGTTATCTGGACACCAACTGAGCACCTGGAGTTCCAAATTTCATTTGACAAAGACTTCAGATACACACATGAAACACCTCCAGAACTTTTCACACATGCTTCCAACATTTGTAGATGAATTTGTTGCAAAGAAGATTCAGCTCTGCCCCAAATATCTGAATCTCTTGAAAATACAGTAAGCAAATAACAGGTGTTATGTGTAATACCAACACAGTCTCACTCCCAGCGCGTCAAAAACCGACGCTTGGTCAGGGCCCTTAGGCGTCAGTTTCTGACGCACAAGGTCGCCCTCAGCGTCATGCACCGACGCAGCGGGCTCTCAACAGATTCTAATGTAACCCGGCGGCGTCGCTTCAAGCCGCTCACAGCATCAATCCCATTGGATAAGTGAGGACCGGCCGCGTCGCTTCCAGCCGCTGGGCGCATCAGTCCCCCATTGGATAACGGAGGATCGGAAACACTGAAGTATTCTAATTACTGTCCGTTTTGACGTTACAGCGATTTTCACAATGATATCTGTAACATTTCTTAAGGCAGAAACACAACATTAGTGGGTTGATTTCCTGCACATCAATGTTCATGTTCTTCCCTTCATTCTGAGAAATAAAGAGTTGTTTTACGCTGAGAGCATCATGACAGCCAATCAGAATCCTGGAAAAAACATCAACAAATGACACGTGTAACTTCCAGGCTGATTTATGGTTCCGCGTTACACCAACGCAGAGCCTACGGCGTAGGGTACGCTCTGCGTCGATTTAACGCGGACCATAATTCAGGCTTTATTCTAAAGGATGCAGCGGCAAAATGTTGCAAGGATGTCTTTGTGGTTTCCATTCGGAGCTATGAATCTGTTTTTTCCTAATCTGCAGGTCAACATATGAGACGTAAAATGGTTTTACTGACACCGGTACTGTCGCTGCTGCTCTCCTGGGCTGCGGCGGAGACGTGCCGGGGGACGCGCTGCTTCGGCGGGGGCTCCGGAGACCCGAGCCCGGGCAGCAGAGCCTCCAGACCCCCGAGCACCATGGGCAGCACCCCGGGGCAGCACCCAGGGGAGATGGGCGCACCCCGCCGGGGCGCAGCAGCAGGACGCGCAGCCGCGGATTGCGAGCGCCTCCAGCGCTGCCGGCGCTGGAGGATGCGCCGGCGCGCACTGCTCCAGCTCGGGGAGACGCATCCCCATCCCCATCCAGCCCAGAAACGACACCCGGGACTGCCGGGGGATAGAGTGCAGGCTGCCGCTGAGGATCGGAGCCAAGCCCCGGGGAAGGTCCTGCGTCGGGGACGGCTGTGCCCCGGAGGAGGAGAGCGCGCCCCCGGACCCGGTGCGTGTGTCCGACAGAGCCGCGCAGTTCCTGGCCGACTCATCATCATCATCATTGTTCCGGTTTTTTCAAATCCCCCCGGACAGGGTGTAGGGAGAGTGGACGAGGAATAACTCAGCTTTTCTCTTTTCTTTGTTTTTATTTTCTTGAAATTAATGTACTGCTTCTGTGGCAACAAGACGTACATTTGGGTTGTAGCAGGTTATAAACCTGTGAAAAAGAAATGAAATCCAAGTACAACGTAGTTAATTGCCTCAAACATAATCATATAATCAATAACAACAAAAGCAATAACCATCGTCATCATCATTGTCATCATCCGTCATAATTAAATATAATTAAATGGGGATTTACAAATACAAAATAAATTGCTTTGCACTTTTGCAAGTAAACACAAAAAGTTAATCTTATGTCATATGTTTATTTCATCTTAAGTTTTGAGCCGCGATGTTCATTCATAACTTAAACGGCGTGCTCCGCCACACCCACAAACACACACATTCCCAGGTGCCGACAGCGCGACAGCGCAGCGGCGCATCATCAGCACAGCAACCATGTCACACACAAGTGATCGCAGCCGCGAGATGCGGATCCAGCACAGCAAGTATAAACAAAACCCGTCACATTAATAAACGGAGCTCTTACCAGTACCGCATCACTCTCCCGACAATTTTACGTCACCGCACGGATCGCTTCCACTTATGGCGTAACCGGCGGCACACAGCTGATTAATAATGACATCACACCCGGACACGTGGACCACTCACCTTACACCCCGCTCCTCCCACTGTGATTTATTGGAAGTGATTTATAACTTAACAATCATCATCATCATCATCATCATCATCATCATCATCATCATCATCATCATCATCATCATCTTCATCATGATCATCATCATCATGATCATCTTCATCTTCATCATGATCATCATCATCATCATCATCATCTTCATGATCATCTTCATCTTCATCATCATCATCATGATCATCTTCATCATCATCATCATGATCATCTTCATCTTCATGATCATCTTCATCATCATCATGATCATCTTCATCATCATCATCATCATCATCATCATCTTCATCATCATCATTATGATCATCTTCATCATGATCATCTTCATCATCATCATGATCATCTTCATCATCATCATGATCGTCTTCATCTTCATCATCATGATCATCTTCATCATCATCTTCATCTTCATGATCATCTTCATCTTCATCATCATCATCATGATCATCTTCATCTTCATCTACATCATCATCATCATCATGATCATCTTCATCATCATCATCATGATCATCTTCATCTTCATCATCATCATGATCATCTTCATCTTCATCATCATCATGATCATGATCATCTTCATCTTCATGATCATCTTCATCTTCATCATCATCATCATCATGATCATCTTCATCTTCATCATCATCATCATCTTCATCATCATCATCATGATCATCTTCATCATCATCAATATCATGATCATCTTCATCATCATCATGATCATCTTCATCTTCATCATCATCATCTTCATCATCATCATTATGATCATCATCATCATCATCATGATCATCTTCATCATCATGATCATCTTCATCATCATCTTCATCTTCATCATCATCATGATCATCTTCATCATCATCATGATCATCTTCATCATCATTATGTGACCTTCGGAAGTGTCAAAGGTCACCGCGTCTGTTGCTTTTCGGCCTGAAAACACTATTTCGTGTCTTTTTTTGCATAGTTCACTAACGCTTTGAGCTACGAGACTGAAATTCTAGACTCTGTATCAGGAGGTGACTCTCATCCCCTGTGCCGAGGTCCAGACCCGTGCGACCTTCGGAAGTGCCAAAGGTCACCGTGTGTGGTGCCTTTTTCGGGCCTTTGAAATGTTTTTTGAATAATTCACTAACGCTTTGAGCTGGGAGACTGATTTTTGACTATGTTGCAATGCAGAAGGCCCTTTGCTAGGATCTTTTTGTCCCGTGGCTGTACGACTTCCACAGAGCTAGTTGGCATTGCACAGGGTTCACAGAGTTGAGACTTGGCAAGCCCAATCTAAGCCCCATATGGAGGCCACAGGTCGAGTTTTACTTGGTTTGGTCAAATATTGTGGCAACGTTGTCCGTTCGAATGTTGGAAAAGGTGACGTTTCAAAGCCCCGCCCATCGAAAAGTACAGGTCTGATCTGCACCAAACTAACGTCTGTCTGATCAGGGGATGCCCCCAAACAACATATACAAAATTCAGACTCCTAGCTAAAGGCGTTAGTGAACTATGCAAAAAAAGACACAAAATAGGCCCTGTTCCATTAGTCAGGAGGCTCTCAGAGCTAGAGGTTTCTACACCCTCCTAACCAGCCAGAACGTTTTAGAGGAAACACTGTTGCAGAAGTCATAGAAATCTGAATTTTGTATATGTTGTTTGGGGGCATCCCCTGATCAGACAGACGTTAGTTTGGTGCAGATCAGACCTGTACTTTTCGATGGGCGGGGCTTTGAAACGTCACCTTTTCCAACATTCGAACGGACAACGTTGCCACAATATTTGACCAAACCATGTAAAACTCGACCTGTGGCCTCCATATGGGGCTTAGATTGGGCTTGCCAAGTCTCAACTCTGTGAACCCTGTGCAATGCCAACTAGCTCTGTGGAAGTCGTACAGCCACGGGACAAAAAGATCCTAGCAAAGGGCCTTCTGCATTGCAACCTAGTCAAAAATCAGTCTCCCAGCTCAAAGCGTTAGTGAATTATTCAAAAAACATTTCAAAGGCCCGAAAAAGGCACCACACACGGTGACCTTTGGCACTTCCGAAGGTCGCACGGGTCTGGACCTCGGCACAGGGGATGAGAGTCACCTCCTGATACAGAGTCTAGAATTTCAGTCTCGTAGCTCAAAGCGTTAGTGAACTATGCAAAAAAAGACACGAAATAGTGTTTTCAGGCCGAAAAGCAACAGACACGGTGACCTTTGACACTTCCGAAGGTCACACAGATCTGAAAATCCGCACAGTGGATGAAAGTCACCTCCTGATACATAATTTAGAATTTCAGTGTCTTAGCTCAAAGCGTTAGGGAACTATGCAAAAAAAGACACGAAATAGTCTTTTCAGGCCGAAAAGCAACAGACGCGGTGACCTTTGACACTTCCGAAGGTCACATGATGATGATGAAGATGATCATGATGATGATGAAGATGATCATGATGATGATGAAGATGAAGATGATGATGAAGATGATGATGATGAAGATGAAGATGATCATGATGATGATGATGATCATAATGATGATGATGAAGATGATGATGATGAAGATGATCATGATGATGATGAAGATGAAGATGATCATGATGATGAAGATGAAGATGATCATGATATTGATGATGATGAAGATGATCATGATGATGAAGATGAAGATGATGATGATGATGATGAAGATGAAGATGATCATGAAGATGAAGATGATCATGATGATGATGAAGATGAAGATGATCATGATGATGATGAAGATGAAGATGATCATGATGATGATGATGAAGATGATCATGATGATGATGATGTAGATGAAGATGATCATGATGATGATGATGAAGATGAAGATGATCATGAAGATGAAGATGATCATGATGATGATGAAGATGATCATGATGATGAAGATGAAGACGATCATGATGATGATGAAGATGAAGATTATCATGATGATGATGAAGATGAAGATGATCATGATGAAGATGAAGATGAATATGATCATAATGATGATGATGAAGATGATGATGATGAAGATGAAGATGAAGATGATCATGATGATGATGATGAAGATGAAGATGATCATGATGATGATGAAGATGATCATGAAGATGAAGATGATCATGATGATGATGATGATGAAGATGATCATGATGATGATGATGAAGATGATCATGAAGATGATCATGATGATGATGAAGATGATCATGATGAAGATGATCATGATGATGATGAAGATGAAGATGATCATGATGAAGATGATGATGATGATGATGATGATGATGATGATGATGATGATGATGATTGTTAAGTTATAAATCACTTCCAATAAATCACAGTGGGAGGAGCGGGGTGTAAGGTGGGTGGTCCACGTGTCCGGGTGTGATGTCATTATTAATCAGCTGTGTGCCGCCGGTTACGCCATAAGTGGAAGCGATCCGTGCGGTGACGTAAAATTGTCGGGAGAGTGATGCGGTACTGGTAAGAGCTCCGTTTATTAATGTGACGGGTTTTGTTTATATTTGCTGTGCTGGATCCGCATCTCGCGGCTGCGATCACTTGTGTGTGACATGGTTGCTGTGCTGATGATGCGCCGCTGCGCTGTCGCGCTGTCGGCACCTGGGAATGTGTGTGTTTGTGGGTGTGGCGGAGCACGCCGTTTAAGTTATGAATGAACATCGCGGCTCAAAACTTAAGATGAAATAAACATATGACATAAGATTAACTTTTTGTGTTTACTTGCAAAAGTGCAAAGCAATTTATTTTGTATTTGTAAATCCCCATTTAATTATATTTAATTATGACGGATGATGACAATGATGATGACGATGGTTATTGTTTTTGTTGTTATTGATTATATGATTATGTTTGAGGCAATTAACTACGTTGTACTTGGATTTCATTTCTTTTTCACAGGTTTATAACCTGCTACAACCCAAATGTACGTCTTGTTGCCACAGAAGCAGTACATTAATTTCAAGAAAATAAAAACAAAGAAAAGAGAAAAGTTGAGTTATTCCTCGTCCACTCTCCCTACACCCTGTCCGGGGGGATTTGAAAAAACCGGAACAATGATGATGATGATGAGTCGGCCAGGAACTGCGCGGCTCTGTCGGACACACGCACCGGGTCCGGGGGCGCGCTCTCCTCCTCCGGGGCACAGCCGTCCCCGACGCAGGACCTTCCCCGGGGCTTGGCTCCGATCCTCAGCGGCAGCCTGCACTCTATCCCCCGGCAGTCCCGGGTGTCGTTTCTGGGCTGGATGGGGATGGGGATGGGGATGCGTCTCCCCGAGCTGGAGCAGTGCGCGCCGGCGCATCCTCCAGCGCCGGCAGCGCTGGAGGCGCTCGCAATCCGCGGCTGCGCGTCCTGCTGCTGCGCCCCGGCGGGGTGCGCCCATCTCCCCTGGGTGCTGCCCCGGGGTGCTGCCCATGGTGCTCGGGGGTCTGGAGGCTCTGCTGCCCGGGCTCGGGTCTCCGGAGCCCCCGCCGAAGCAGCGCGTCCCCCGGCACGTCTCCGCCGCAGCCCAGGAGAGCAGCAGCGACAGTACCGGTGTCAGTAAAACCATTTTACGTCTCATATGTTGACCTGCAGATTAGGAAAAAACAGATTCATAGCTCCGAATGGAAACCACAAAGACATCCTTGCAACATTTTGCCGCTGCATCCTTTAGAATAAAGCCTGAATTATGGTCCGCGTTAAATCGACGCAGAGCGTACCCTACGCCGTAGGCTCTGCGTTGGTGTAACGCGGAACCATAAATCAGCCTGGAAGTTACACGTGTCATTTGTTGATGTTTTTTCCAGGATTCTGATTGGCTGTCATGATGCTCTCAGCGTAAAACAGCTCTTTATTTCTCAGAATGAAGGGAAGAACATGAACATTGATGTGCAGGAAATTAACCCACTAATGTTGTGTTTCTGCCTTAAGAAATGTTACAGATATCATTGTGAAAATCGCCGTAACGTCAAAACGGACAGTAATTAGAATACTTCCGTGTGTCCGATCCTCCGTTATCCAATGGGGGACTGATGCGCCCAGCGGCTGGAAGCGACGCGGCCGGTCCTCACTTATCCAATGGGATTGATGCTGTGAGCGGCTTGAAGCGACGCCGCCGGGTTACATTAGAATCTGTTGAGAGCCCGCTGCGTCGGTGCATGACGCTGAGGGCGACCTTGTGCGTCAGAAACTGACGCCTAAGGGCCCTGACCAAGCGTCGGTTTTTGACGCGCTGGGAGTGAGACTGTGTTGAATGGACAGCTAGTGCCTTTGGTTATATAGAAATGATCATAACCTTTCCAAAAGACTTTGTAGGAGCCCCAATAGATGTAAACACACTTGCCTTGGTTGTTCCTGACACTTCACAGTCACTCATACTCATAGGCACAAACACCTTAAATGTATTGTTTGACATTTATTCAGAGACTGACATAACTAATCGTCAGCCCCTCCCACATGGCTACAGAGTGGTTTTCAAGGTCATTGAGCTAAGACGGAAGCAGGCAAGCAACAACCACCAGGGGGTAGTGAAGATGCAAGGCAAGACGCCTCAAGTCATTCCAGCCGGCGAAACTGTAGTGGTGGAGGGAGTTGCCCTCGTCACTGGTCTTCAGGATGAGAAATCCGTCGTCATTGAGTATCCATCATCGTCCCCCTTGCCAGGGGGCCTGCTGGTAAAAGCTGGTCTTGTTGATTTCCCCCAGCTACGACCCCATAAGCTGCCAGTCATCATAAGCAATGAGTCTGACCATGATATCGTCATTCCTGCCAAGTACACTATTGCAGAAGTAAGTGCTTATCAGACCATCTTGTTAAAGGAACACAGTATAGCCAAGCAATCAGAATCCCTCCAGAGACCCCCAGAGACCCAGTCAGCTCAAGAACCCACCTTAATTTTCAATTTAGGTGATTCCCCAGTCCCACACGAATGGAAGCAACGCATCACTCAGCAGCTCGACAACATGGCTGATGTGTTTGCGCATCATGACCTGGATTTTGGCCGGACGGGCCAGGTGCGACACCATATAAAACTCTCGGATGAAAGTCCCTTCAAACTGCGTGCCCGACCAATCCACCCACAGGACATTGAAGCTGTCCGGAGGCACATTAAAGAGCTTCTTGATGCGGGAGTTATCAGGGAGTCAGAGTCTCCATTTGCATCACCCATAGTGGTAGTCCAGAAAAAGAACGGCCAAGTCCGGTTATGCATTGATTATAGGCGTCTAAACCTCCAGACTATAAAGGACGCATACAACCTTCCAAAGCTGGAGGACACATTCTCAGCTCTCAATGGTTCGAAATGGTTCTCAGTTCTCGATCTTAAATCGGGGTACTACCAGATTGAGGTTGAAGAGGCAGACAAACCGAAGACGGCCTTCGTGTGTCCGCTCGGATTCTGGGAGTTCAACAGGATGCCTCAAGGGGTGACAAATGCCCCCAGCACATTCCAAAGATTAATGGAGCGGTGCATGGGGGATATGCACTTGAAAGATGCGTTGGTCTTCCTTGATGACGTCATAGTTTTCTCCAGAACCCTTGAGGAGCACGAAGAAAGACTCATGAGAGTGCTAACTCGTCTCAAAGAGTTTGGGTTGAAGTTATCCCCAGAAAAATGTATCTTCTTCCAGACATCAGTCCGCTATCTGGGTCATGTTGTCTCCAGAAGTGGCGTTCAGACAGATCCTGAGAAGATTTCAGGTCTGAAGACATGGCCGGTCCCCAAGACCCTACGAGAGCTAAAATCCTTCCTTGATTTCGCTGGGTACTACAGGAGGTTTGTTAAGGGTTACTCCAGCATCGTAAAACCTCTCCACAGCTTAACCTCTGGCTACCCACCTCTCCACAAGAAATCAAAAGTGAAACCAACAAACATAAGACAGAAAACAAACCAATACCATGACCCAAAAGAGCCCTCCGGGGCTCGCTGGACGCCAGCTTGCCAGCAAGCCTTCGAGGCAGTCATCCAGAACCTCACAACAGCCCCTGTCTTAGCCTTCGCTGATCCCCAGAAACCCTATATACTGCATACCGATGCCAGTACCACCGGGCTCGGTGCTGTGTTATATCAGGAGCAAGATGATCAACTCAGGGTCGTAGGCTACGCCAGTAGAGGGCTGTCACGAAGCGAGAGTCGCTATCCAGCGCATAAGCTAGAGTTCCTGGCGCTCAAGTGGTCAGTTACGGATAAGTTCAGCGACTATTTGTACGGCAACCACTTCACCGTTGTAACCGATAGCAATCCGCTAACTTACATCCTGACCTCGGCCAAGCTTGATGCGACTAGCTATAGGTGGCTAGCAGCGCTGTCCACATTTTCATTCAAACTCCTCTATCGTCCAGGAAGGCAGAACTGAGATGCAGATGGATTATCCCGCAGACCACATGGGGTGCTAGCAGATGATCTAAAGTCACAAAAAGAGAGAGAACGCATACGGCAGTTCACACAAGATCACCTCTCCGATCCAACTAACATCGATGCAGTTGATCAGTCTGTTGTGAAAGCAATCTGTGATAGACAGCTCACCTACGGTGTCAGTCCTGATGATGAGACAGAGGGAGGTCCAGATCGTGTTGCTTTAGTGGAGGTTCTCGCCATGTCTCCCAGCGCTGTTCCCGACAGTTATGGACAAGAAGAACAGTTTGGAGGTCTTCCAACTGTCCCCCATCTCACTGAAGCCGAGCTAGCAGCTAAGCAAAGAGCGGACCAATGTATAAAGCATGTCATCGCCCAAGTCGAACATGGGGATACACCACCTCCCACCTTGCGCGCCCAACTTCCTGACCTCCCACTCCTCCTCCGAGAACTGAACCGTCTCGAGTTCCGTAACAACATCTTGTACAGACGACGTCAAGTTGGACCCCAGACAACTTACCAGCTCGTTCTTCCAGCTGAGCTCCGCGACACAGTCCTCACCTGCCTAAACAACCATATGGGCCACATGGGAATCGACCGGACACTGGACCTTGTAAGGACCAGATTCTATTGGCCAAAGATGGTCATGGATGTGGAAAGAAAAGTGAGGACCTGTGGCAGGTGCGTGCGGAGAAAAGCGCGACCTGAAAGAGCAGCCCCCTTGGTCAACATAAACACCACCCCTTGAACTCCTCTGTATGGACTACCTGTCCCTGGAGGCTGTCCCTGGAGGCTGACAAAAGTGGAACCAAGGACATATTGGTGATCACAGATCACTTCACCAAATTTGCGGTTGCCATCCCAACACCGAACCAAAAGGCCCGCACAGTAGCGAAGTGCCTGTGGGAAAACTTTATGGTACACTATGGCATCCCGGAGAAGTTACATAGTGACCAGGGTCCAGACTTTGAGTCTCGCACGATCAAGGAGCTCTGTCAGGTGGCTGGAATCCACAAGGTGAGGACCACCCCATACCATCCTAGGGGCAACCCCGTGGAACGATTTAATCGTACCCTGCTTGACATGTTGGGCACACTCCAAAATCAAGACAAGTCCAGTTGGCGTGATCATGTGAGGCCCCTGGTCCACGCCTATAATTGCATCAGAAACGAGGTGACTGGCTTCACCCCGTACAAACTTATGTTCGGGCGTCAACCTCGCCTGCCAGTTGATCTTGCGTTCAAGTTGCCAGTACCAGAGGGTCAACATTCATCTCACTCTGAGTATGTGCAAAACCTCAAGTCACGTCTTAAGGAGAGCTACAGGATAGCCATGGAGAAGGCTGCAAAGATTGCTCTCAAGAACAAAACAAGGTTTGACAAACATGTATCAGCCTCAGACCTGGAACCTGGAGACCGAGTATTGGTCAGAAATGTTCGCATCCGGGGAAAACATAAGATCTCGGACAAATGGGAACCCACTGTCCATGTGGTGGTGAGAAGAGCAGGCACTCTCCCTGTATACACTGTTAAGCCTGAAAATGGGGATGGTCCTCTAAGGACATTACACAGGGACCTGTTACTGCCTTGTGGGTACCTACCTGAGGAGCAGAGCAGTGAGCCTGTACAAAAACCAGTACCACGCAGGCCAGGAACCCGTGCAAACCCTGTGGTAGAGGAAGAGGATTCCTCAGATGAGGAGGATGAGGTACTCATTCCTGTTTGGTTAAGTTCCCCTGTCCCCATGGTCAGTGAGAGTCCTGTGTACCCGGATCTGCCCATGACCGATGTCCAAGACACTCAGCATACAGAACCTCCAGGCCCTTGTTCTGTTGAGAGTCTTGTAAATGCTCAAGATGATGACAACCCACCAGATCTTGACAATCCACCTGAACTTGACAATCATAACGATTCCGACAACTTACCCGATATGTCCAATAGTACTTCAAATGGTCCTATGATGATCGAGTCCAACTCTTATCACAGTGATATTGAGTACTTACCCATCGATAGAGTCACACCAACCGAACAAGTCGACGAACCTTTGATTCAAAATCACTTACCTGAGGATGGTAATCCAGGAATCCAAGGAGAACAACTTCCAGTTGAGGAAGATGGTCTTAAAGGAGCAGAACCTGAGGAAAGGACGGATGAAACGGGTCAAAAGTAAGGAATGGATGGAATAATCTCAATGGATACAGAGGAGAACATGGATACAAATGATTCTGTCAGGAGATCGGAGAGAAACCGTCAACCACCACGACGGCTTGATTACACAGAATTAGGAAGTCCTATGATCACAGCTGTGAAATCATTCTTTCAAGGACTGTCCACAGCTTGGGCAGAAGTCATAAGTGAAGAACCTGTCCAATCCCCTGCCCTGATCCCTCAAATCATTATCATTTAACTGTCTACCATGCACAGGGACGTGCATAGGTTCAGGAGGGGAGGGTGTAACCAGGTGTAAAAGACACATAGTTGATTCAATACAATAAAAGAAAAGAGACTGTTTATTTTCAATATCTTTAATTAGTTTACATCGTCAAAGTTTTAGTTTTCCTACGGCGTTTGAATGCACCATTCAGCTCGCATGGACCCACGAGGGGTACCTAGTTCTCAGCAGAGGCTATGCAGGCTACGCTCAGCCTGTCAGCTTGAAGGGGAAGTGCGGCTGCGTTGCTCTTCCCGGTTCTTTTCGGATCTCAGCCAGAGAAGCGAGGGCAACTGCATGGTGAGGTGAAGAGAAAAGAACGGGAGAAAAACCCAGAATTTACCTGTGGGAAAAGGAAAAGAGAGTCGGAGCACTTACCCAGTGGAGGTCCAGAGCCAAGTGATTGAACGAAGGAGAGTTACGTCGGTAAGACAAGCCAATTATCCAATAAAAAAATAAAAGAACAGCTTGTTGACGCTTGCCGTCGTCGTCCATTCTAAATGCCAGCTCTGTGCTTAACAGGCTAACCGCTTGCCTTTCATTCGGAGAGCTGCTGCAAGGCCGACTTCGGCGTGGTCAACCGTGATATACACAGAGCAACAGTGAGAAATGTGTTTTTTTGCTGCTCTGGTGCTATTTTCCCTTTATTTTACGTGTGCTGAGAGAAAGCAGTGGTGATGTTAAGCTTTTCAGAGTGAATTGAAATGAGTAATGGTGCAACATTTCTGAATATTATGCACATTGAGTTTAATATTTTTTTTGCTGATGTGAATATAATTAAAGGGGAAGTGTTTTATTTTCCTTATGCCAATTTAAGGGAGAAAAAGAGTAAATTGATGTGTTGTGATGACTGTAAACCAATATTTTATTTTATGGAAGATATTTATGTTATTTTTACTGAGTTTAAAGCAACTAGAGGGTAATTTTTGGTGCAGATTTATCACATGAACAGGCCTATAGTGTGAGTAAATTAAGCACGCTCCTTTAATACCTCTGAGTCTTAACTCAACATGTGTTTTGCTGTTATTTGCACATCGTTCTGATATGTTTATGATACATTTTATTTTGAATGATAATGGTTACTTACCATATAGTATTCTTGAAACTGTTTACATGAACAGGTAAATGTGTGAGCACTTTAATGTTCTCATAAATGATAAACTCTAGACTAAATATTGTACAACAAAACAGAAAAAAGAACCAAAGACAGATTTAAGATTTGAATAGAGATGAAGGTTTGTGTCAGAGTTATATGTAATATTGTGCATCTTTTAACTTTTCATATTCCTAGTGATGCATCTGGAAATGGATAGTGTTGAATGTATTGTATGACCCTGTCTTCAGGTCAGGTTTTTTAAGAGGACTAAAGAGTCCGAGGATTCAGGACAACTTCCTGCTGAAACAGATGGCGAGCCAACTACCCTGAAGAAAGATCAGCACCGAGGAGATATCCACGTACACATTCATTCACACGCACATGATACACTTACATTACACAAGGATCCTTGGAATCAGGTGACTTGCAAAACCTGGAACAACTCTTTTTTTTTCTATTTTAAGGGCCCCAACGGACACTCTTTTTTTGTTTTAGTGTGCACACTACTTTTTTTATTTTTCTACGGTTTTGATAACCATTTTGGTACCTTGTAAATTACTTGTTCACTTGAAAAAATATTATAGCAGTGGCTACTCAACTCTTGTGTGCCTGCCTCATTATTGTTGCTCAGTACCGTGGCTCCTCTCGAATTTAGCGTTTTCTGATCCTGGTCCAAGTCTTATAACTACTCCAAGTTGTTATTATACTGTAATTCACTTTTATAAGTCTAAACTGGTTACAAAAGCATCCAAGCATATTCAACTGTAATGTGCAGGATCAACGTGGCAATGTTCTTAACTGTCACTCATAAGATGTGATGTGTTCTATTTTTTTATTTTTTTTTATTGATCTTTTTAGAAAAAAAACAACATACAATGACAACATGGACACAAATAATCAAAAATACGAATTACGCATTATACATTGTCCCTTTTTTTTTTTTTTTTTAAACACACAGAACTAAGAACAGAGTCTCTGTAGAGTTAAATAAAAAATAAACAGATGAGCAACAAATGAACAATGGAGGAGAGTAATGGATGAGCAAATGCGGCATACAAAAACAAATTCAAGTGCCCATCACTAATATCCCATTAAATGGAAATAATAATTAAAACATAAAATGCAGCATAAATAACAATAATCAAAACAAATAAATAAATGAAAGAAATGAAAAGAAAATTAAGGTAAGGGGGAGGGATCAGTCGGTGGGTAGAGTCTTCAACAAGTTAAAATAATCTATGAAAGATTGCCATTTACGAACAAATTTAGCTGAGTTGCCTTTTACTGAATATCTCACCTTTTCAGATTTTAGAAAAAACATAACATCACTAAGCCAAAGAGCAATAGACGGAGACTTGGGGGATTTCCATGAGAGTAGGATACGACGTCTAGCTAAAAGAGATGTGAAAGCCAATACTTGTGACTGTACGGGGCTGATATGTGAGGAGTCAACCGAGAGTCCGAATATTGCTATGAGAGGGGCCATAACAACATTTTTCACCAGAACTTTAGACATGATCACAGAATAGTCACTCAAAAATTTCTGTAACCTAGGACAGGAGAAAAACATGTGACTTAAATTGCAGGGAGAGCCCTGGCCAGGGGTGGAGCAGTGATTTTAAAAGTGGGGGTGTTCTAGGGGTGGCAGATGAGCACCGCATCCTGGCTGCCAAAATATACATTATAGCACCACGCCCTTTATTCCAAGATATGTAGCTACTAATGTTTAACATAAATAATACAATGCTCCCAGACTGTATTCAGAGGCTCTTCCAACACAGAGTCAGTAATTATGAACTGAGAGGAACATGCGTTTTTATGCAAACAAAGACAAGGTTTAATTGGCAATAACACAGTTTTAACATTACAAAGAACGTAGTGTCAGAAATAACAAAAGTTAACATTTCCCCTTAAAAAAACAATTATGGGGTGAAATCTGACAATGAACACATAACTTTTTTTGTTAACAAAAAGCAAAAACTGCCTAAATTACCTACCCAAAACATCCAAAAGTGGTCTTCCTACTTTCTTTACATAACACAAATTCTTTGGCAATTGCCTTCCTGTCCAACATGTCCAGCTTTTCCTTGTGAATATGACACACAGCCACACTGTTCAGACGTGCTTGTGTTATGGTACTCCTGAGCCATGTCTTGAGCCTCCGGAGCCCACTGAACCCTGTCTCTGCCTCAGCTGATGACACCGGGACAACAATTAGCAGTCTCACTAGTGTCTCAACTTGATCAAAGAGGCCACGGACCTCTGGACACATCCTCTGCAAAATGCCAACAACATCACTGCTGGACTGGAAGTTATACTTGTTCCTGAACATTGCAAGCTGTATCTTCAGGCTTCCTGGATTTAGCTCTGGGTACTTTTGCACAGAATCATGTATCTCTCCAGTTAAGAGGACTTGCTCCAAATTTCTGATTGTTCTCATTCCTTCCTGCTCAAATCGTTCTCTAATCTGGATATCCACCACATCGAGGACTTTGTAGTACTCTGTTCTGTAGTACTCAGAGGGGGATGCATGCACATGTGCAGAAGCAGAGCCGGTAAAGCGCTGAGGTGGCTTATGGTGACGTGGAGATGCAATTGGCGTTAGACCGAGCATTTCACACATCTGTGATGCTTTGCTGTGAACAGTTTGGAAACTGTCTGGGTTTCTTTTTTTTGCAAAGGTTTCTTTCACACAGGCAACAGCAGAGAGCATGCCATCTATAGTCTGTGTTCGGCGCTGGAGAGAAACATTGAGAGTCTCCAACTCTTCTGTTGTCTCTAAGGCAAGCAAAAGACCAAGAACAACATTTCCCTGCTGAAATTTGTCATATAATCCCTGAGCCCTGCCTGCTGCATCTGAATGACCTGTTGCCATCTCACTCAAAGCATGCAATACATGCTCATATTGGTTCAACACAGCATGTATGGCATTTGTGCGAACTGTCCATCGTGTGGGACAAAGAGGTCTTATAGCCTGCTGTGGCCCCTCCTCAGTTTTTGCGATTCCCTTGAAGACATCCTTTAGCTTGCCTGACTGGCCAAAAAAAACTCCAAACTGATGAACCCATTCCATGGAGTTACGAATAACAGCTGAGGCAGTGCAGGCTTGCTGGGTGATAAGGTTCACGCAATGTGCACCACAGTGCACATATGGAGCAAGCGGTTGCTCTCTCTGAATGATGGCCTGTGCCCCTGAATATTTACCAGCCATGTTTGCTGCTCCATCATAAGCTTGGCCACGTAAGCCTGTGATGGGCAAATTCAGGCGTAGCAACACATCCTTCGCAACCCTTGCCAGATTTTCTCCAGTGGTCAATGAAACCTCATACAGTCCAATAAATTCCTCATGCACAACCAAATCATGGTCAACATACCTTAAGCATAATGCCTGTTGTTCGTTTCCTGACTGATCTCTAGTGCCATCCATCATTATGGAGAACTGCAAGTGTGGAATTGATCGAATCTTGTCAGAAATCTCCCTGACAATGGAGGTGCTCATCAAGTTAAGGAACTCGTTTTGAATGGTTCCTGATGTGTAAACATCCTTTTTATTTGCCAACCACCTGGAAAGGCATCTCCTTCCGCTTTAAACTTGAGTAGTTGATCAAGATTTCCCTCGCGTGAATCATGGCCCCTTAGAGCTAAACCCTGTCTTGCCAACAACTGAACAGCACCAATTATTTTTAGGAGGCATTCCCTTGCTTCCTCTTGTTTTGATGCAGCCACACTAGCCAGCTGACACTGAACTGATCTGTCCTCATACAGATATGTAGTTATTGCTGTCTTGTGACAATCAGACTGCTCATGTTTACTGAATCGCTCAATGGCCTTTCTCCAGTTTTTGAAGCCTGCTGAAATAAATGCAGGTTCTGCATTCTTTGCCAGTGGTGAGGTGTCTTTGTCAAATGCTTTCGAACAGTAAAAGCATAGCACACCCTCCACACCAGGACTAAAATGGAGCCACGGGAATCTGGTGTACCACTGTGATTGAAATGTAAGAACATGTTTTCCCACTGACTGTTTAAACATACATTTTGGATCTGTTTGATTTGGTTTAGATGCAGACATGTCCAACACCATTCTTTCTTCATCTTCACCATTTCCCTCTTCTTCTCCTGTGTTAATTTCTCCCTTTGCTCATCACTGCTGCTGTTCCCCACTGGCCCCGCTGACAGGTCCACCCCCAGCCTGTAGTGTGCAGGGACAACATTAAGCAACCCCAGCTGATAAAGGATGAGACTTTTGAACTTTTAAATGCCAAAACCACCTTAGAAGGGCTGGAATCAAAGAATGGTGCGCATGGACACAAGGCTGATTTATGGTCCGCGTTACACCAACGCAGAGCCTACGGCGAGGCTCTGCGTCGGTTTAACGCAGAACCATAATTCAGGCTTCAGTCCTCATCGGTACTCGACGCGACGGCGGTTCCTCCGGCCTTCCGGCCCGCCTCTGCGGCGCAACTCTCCCGGGAGCTGCGGCTCCTTCTCGGTATATTCACGCGCTCCCCTTCCTTCCCGTCCGCCTTATGGTTCCGCGTTAAATCGACGCACACCTTACGCCGCAGGCTACGGCGTAGGGTGTGCGTCGCCGCGTACCCTACGCCGTAGCTCTGCGCCGGTGTAACGCGGAACCATAAATCAGCCCCCGCTGTGCTGTTCTTTAATTTGTAGCGAGTAACGACGTGTCCAATTTTAAATATAGCAGATTAAAAGTACGATTTTTTCCTTGAAAATGTAACGAAGTAAAAGTAAGAGTACAGAAAAATGAAAGTATCAATAAAAGTACAAATTCTCAAAAATCTTACTTAAGTACAATAACGAAGTACTTGTAATTCGTTACTTTACACCACTGCTTTTGTGTTAAACTTACCTCTGATGGTGTTCGGAAATAGATGACAGTTTGGGAGGAAAACTTAAAAAACGTGAGCGATGCTAACGCGTTAGCATGTCAATGGGATTTTCCATGTTACGTTAGCATTAAGCTAACCCGCTTAGTTCATAGCGGTTTATCAGTTATAATCAGTTATAATCAGTTATAATTTCAGTAAATGTTTATGTTCATTTGTGTTGTACATAATTATAATTTTTTTTTTTACCTTGTCTGCACTGATTGATACCATGCAGGTAAAAACCAAAGGTTTATACATATGTGCATTATTGCTATATTTAATATATATACATATATACGCCTACATACGCATACACATACATACATAAATATATACATACAAACCCAGTGATTTTTTTTTTTTTTTTGGGGGGGAGGGTGGGGGTTGACATCCACTGCCAATCCAGGAAGCAGGAACACACGGAGGCACACGTCAAGCACTGGAAATCTGCAACAAAAACCACAAACAAAACTCAAAACCAACATAACCAACACGGAGCCGACCAAAACACAAGCAGCAATCAACCCAAATCACAGTCTGAGCTAAGCCACCGCTAACTAACCCCAAAAACTACAGAGCAAGCATGCAGGTGAACAAGCCAGTGTGTATGTCTCACCGGTACTTTACACTCTATACACAAATGACTGTAGGAGCACGAGCCCTGGCATAACATACATGAAATACTCTGATGACACTGTTATTGTGGACACTACCAACTCAGAGGGTCGGCTGCAGGCTGAGATGAACATTTTTGCAGAGTGGTGCAGGCAGAACTGTCTGGACCTCAACACCACCAAAACTAAGGAACTGGTTGTTGACTTTTGGATATATTTATGTATTTGCTCCATTTGGTTTGACTACGTGTTACATGGGATTGTCCCGCTGATTCAGTTCAGCTCAGAACCAGACGGACCGCAGCAGAGAGCTGGCTGCGCATACCTGACGGGACGAGCTGCAGCGCCCAGGTGGAGCAGCACGCACATGTCAGGAGATTAATTTACCGAAATGTCTGGAGTAAAGTCGGTATCAGTCGACTGATAACCGAAGAACCTCTGTATCCAGCTCAGATGATTGATGATCGGTGGGTAAACCCCCCACCAGAACCATCACCGCTGCATCTTCCCACGAGCACGACTCTATCTGCACCGGGAATGTGTTGATCTGCCGCCCGCTGTTTTGACACGTTTGTCCCTGTGTGGTGGCAATGTCACATCATGAATGTGAAGATAACAGCTGCTTGTTTCCGACCTCCACGTCTGGTCACTGTGGTCAGCTGGTGTCTGACCAGGACCAGCGCCACTCGCGGCCAAAGCCAGAACGCGACCTGCAGCAATATTCACCCCCTTCATTTGACGCGTAAACAGGCTCGTTCTCCTGAAAGACACCTGTAGTTCAAATACATAAATATATCTGCTGTTTCTCATCATCAGTTGCTGCATCAACAGGACTTGTAGCTCTGCAGTCTCCTGACGGCTCTGGTTGAACGGCCCGACAAACCATCTCTGATCGCGCTGTTTTCTTTACCGAGATCTCAAGAAAAGCAGAGCAGTGATCTGCTCTCCATCCCGTGTTGCTGTCTTGTTTATTTATCTTTACTCCACCAACTCCAAATATTAATCACTTTTCTAAGCGAACGACGCGAACGCAGTTCAAACAGCAGGTGTATCCGCCCCTTTAATCTGATTGGTTTAGAGTAAATCGTGTTTTATCCACTGCTCTGCGTCCCCCACGTGGGATGCGCTCATATGATTGGCTGAAACAAAGGAAGACATCTGATTGGTTGCAGATCCTTCCGTGTTAAAAAAATGTATTTGTGGATCGAGTCACGTCAGGGGAGTCTCAAAAGTCACACGCAAATCCTGCGCAGCTCACAGACAAAAAAACGTTTGTAAATCAGGTTATATTTGTGTGTGCATCAAAAAATACATTTGTATATCTTGTCCTACGCATGTGTGAATTGTGCTGTGCATTTGTAAATCAGGTTATATTTGTGTGCGCATCAAAAATAAATTTGTGTATCTTGTCCTACGCACGTGTGAATTGTTCTGTGCATGTGTGAAACGGTGTGTGCATTTGCAAATCGGTCTGTGCATTTGTAAAACTTGTCCTGTGCATTTGTGAATTATGAGACTGTTCTAGCTCCATACTGTATATCCCAGCTCATTTGAGGTGAGACGCAGGGGTTACACCCTGGACAGGTCGCCAGTCCATCGCAGGGCCACATATAAACACACAACCAGACACACTCACACTCACACCTACGGGCAATTTAGAATTGGAGCTTAACAAGCGAATTTCGGGAGCAGGACCACGCCTCAACCACGCCTCTTCCGGCAAACCTTCAAATACCAGCCTAACCTTCACTTCCTCTTCCGCCCCGACGGCCCGCCTTCTGCAGGTGTTTCGGGCTCAACCATCTCATGCCAGCCTGCCACGCCATCAGCCCCGCCGACACCTGCTCTCTTCCGGATGACGTCATCACGCCAACTCCGACGGCGCCGTGACGTCGACCCTCAGGTCTCGCACTCAGAAGATTTTCCAGTGGCCAGCCGCGGTACTGCGCCAAAAAAAAAAAAAAAAAAAAAAAAAAAAATCATATCAAATCATCCCATGGGGCCCCGAAAGCTTTTCCCATAGACCGCAATAGTAAAAGAGAAGCGATCGTACAAACCGGACGTTGAGCATTACCTTTACTCACAAGGTCTTTTATTAACATTCTCGTTAAACATAATCTCCGAACAACGTTGCCTCATTGCAGGAACCTCAACTGCACATGAGCGGTCCTTCACCTTAAGCCGTCCGTGTGGAAACATAAACGATTCCATCGTTACACTGCCCACCTCCAGCAACAACAACAGTTAACTTCGGCCGGGGTTGCTAGCACCGGGTTGCTAGCTCCCTCCTCAGCCCACCCCCAGCAAGTACAACAGCTAACTTCGGCCGGGGTTGCTAGCACCGGGTTGCTAGCTCCCACCTCAGCCCACCTCCAGCAAGTACAGCAGCGATCCAGCCGGGGTTGCTAGCACCGGGTTGCTAGCTCCCACCTCCAGCAAGTACAGCAGCGATCCAGCCGGGGTTGCTAGCACCGGGTTGCTAGCCCCCCCCCCCAGTCCACCCCCGGCACCTACAACAGCTAACTCAGCCGGGGTTTTTATGTCAATGTCAATGTCAATGTCAATTTTATTTATAAAGCACATTTAAAAACGACCGAGGTCGACCAAAGTGCTGTACAGCATACAAGAGAATAAAACAATACCAAAAGAAAAACACAGTACCCAGTGTAGAAACAATAAAATCACTAACATACTAAAATGATCCCTCGGCAGGAGGGTCCCCCCTGATGAGCCTGGTCCTGCTCAAGGTTTCTTCCCTCCTAAAGGGGAGTTTTTCCTTGCCACTGTTTGGCTTAAGGTTTTTCTCCCACTAGGGGAGTTTTTACCTGCCATTGTTTATGTAATAACTGCTCGGGGGTCATGTTCTGGGTATGGGTCTCTGTAAAGCGTCTAGAGACAACTCTGTTGTATTAGACGCTATATAAATAAAATTGAATTAAAAAATTGAATTGATCAATAAAATAGTAATAAAATACAATAAAAAAAACAATCACTTCACACAGATGTGGGGAACTAAGTTGTCACACACTAAAAGCCAAAGAAAATAAATAAGTTTTCAAAGAAGACTTAAAAACCACTAGGGTCTGGGCAGATCTGACATTTAGTGGCAAACTATTCCACAGCTTAGGGCCGGCCACTGCAAAAGCTCGGTCACCTCTAGTTTTGAGCCTGGATTTCGGGACGTCTAAAAGTAACTGAGTTGACGACCTCAGAGCTCTGGCTGGTGTGTGAGAGTGGAGAAGTTCATTAAGGTATTGGGGAGCCAAGCCATTCAGTGATTTAAAAACAAGCAGCAGAATCTTAAAATCAATTCTGTAATGAACAGGAAGCCAGTGCAGGGAGGCCAGAACCGGGGTAATGTGGTCACGCTTTCTAGTTCCAGTCAGGAGTCGTGCAGCAGCATTCTGCACCAGCTGCAGGCGTCGCACAGAACGCTGGTCTAAGCCCACGTACAAGGAGTTGCAATAGTCTAGCCGTGATGAAATAAAAGCGTGAATGACCCTCTCCAAGTCTTTAGGGGATAGGTAGGGCTTTACTTTGGCCAGGAGCCTTAGCTGAAAGAAAGCACCTTTAACTACAGACCCAATCTGTCTATCGAATTTAAAATCACTATCAAAAATGACACCAAGGCTTTTAATAAAAGAATTCATTTTGGAACCAAGGGGGCCCAGAGCATCAACAGAGTCGTTAAAAACAGCCGGATGCCCAAACACAATAACCTCAGTTTTGTTTTCATTTAGATTCAAGAAATTTTGTGCCATCCAAACCTTAATGTCTTTAAGGCAAGCTAGTAGAGGCTGCAGAGAGTCCTTGCACTTTAACTTTAAAGGAAGGTAGATTTGGACATCATCAGCAAAACAATGAAAAGAAACGTCATGCTTTCGGAGAACAGAGCCCAGAGGGAGCATATATAAAGAAAATAATAATGGACCTAAAATGGAGCCTTGGGGCACCCCACAAGTAAGAGGGGCCACATTGGAGGAGAAATCACCCAAGTGGACAGAAAAAGACCTGTCAGTCAAGTATGAATGAAGCAGCATGAGAGCCGCACCTTTGATACCCACAGAGTTCTCCAAGCGTGACAACAAGGTCCTATGATCAACGGTATCAAAGGCAGCGGTCAAATCTAAGGTCACCAGAATAGCAGCACAACCAGAATCAACAGTTAAAACCAGATCGTTGAACACTCTTAAAAGAGCAGTTTCAGTGCTATGACGAGTTTTAAAACCAGACTGAAACTTTTCATAAATATCATTCTTTTCTAAAAATGAGTTTAACTGAATAAAAATGACTTTCTCCAACACTTTAGACAAAAAGGGCAGTTTGGAGATGGGCCTGAAGTTAGAAAGAACGGAGGGGTCCAGATTTGGCTTTTTGATTAGTGGCTGCACAATAGCATGTTTAAAAGGAGCTGGAAAACACTCTGAGCTAAAACAGGCATGAATCAAGAAAAGAATAAAAGAACCCAGTGAAGAAAAAACCTCTTTAAAAAGGCGAGAGGGAATACTGTCCGAGAGGCAGTTAGTGGGCCGTAGCTCACGAACAACATCAGACAGTGAGGACAGTGATATGGGCTCAAACTGATCAAAGACAGCTAAGCATGTAGGAGGAGCAGAAGGGTCAGGAGCTGCTAGGGATGGTACAGCCCGAAGAGAGGAAATTTTGTCAACAAAAAAATTTAAAAAGTCATCACAGAGAGCAGCCGTGGGTACAATGGGGGCAGTATCACGAGGGTTAACAAGAGAATCAAGAGCTCTAAACAGAACTTTGGGCTTATCGATATTATTGGAGACAAGGTTGCGAATGTAACCAGTTTTAGCAGCTTTGATAGCTCTCTGATACTCCAATAAACAGTCCTTCAGGATCCCAAAAGAAACATGCAACTTGTCCTTCTTCCATCTTCTCTCAGCACGCCTACACGAGCGTCTGAGAGCACGGACAGAGTCATTCATCCACAGTTCAGAGGGTGGCTTGGAGCGCTTGCTCCTTGAGGGAGCAATGGAGTCTAAGATGTTCGCGCATGTAGAATTAAAAAGAGCAACAAGCTCTTCAGCACTAAGGGCATCACAACCATCACCGGAGGAATGCATAAAGGCATTAAAAGCTGCAGAAAACTGCAGTGAAGTGCTGGAATTTATGGCACAAGAGCGGCGAGCAGGGGGACGAGCAGCAACAACAGACCCAGGGACAGTGGCAGAAAATAAAACAGGCAAATGATCAGAAATACAGGCACTGTCACAAATTTCATTGACACAGACAGATAGGCCATACGACAACACTAGCTCAAGAGTATGCCCTTTTTCATGTGTCGAGCCAGACACCCACTGAACAAGATTAAAAGAGTCAATCAGAGCCAAGAAGTCTTTAACCAGAGGTCTGGTTTCGCAACACACATGGATATTGAGATCACCAGAAATTAACAAGTGATCGTAATCCACCATAATTCCAGACAGAAAATTCCCAAAATCCTGGATGAAATCCTTATTATATTTGGGTGGACGATATACCACCGCACACAGCAAGGGAGGACACGAATTTACTTCAAAGAGCTGCAACTCAAAGCTGGAGTATGTGGCAGATGGAATCTGCCGACAGTAAAAGCTGGATTTAAACACACAGGCTAGTCCTCCACCTTTGCCAGTGGTTCGAGGGGAGCTGAAGAATGTACAGTCAGGAGGGAGAAGCTCTGAGAATGGAATAAACTCACCAGCATGCAGCCAGGTCTCAGTCAGAAACATAAAATCCAGCGCACGGGAGGTGAAGAAGTCATTCAGCAGGAAGGTCTTATTTGCTAGCGATCTAGCATTAATCAAGGCCATATTCATGGTGACATCAGGGCTCGCGCCGGTGGAAGCCGCAGCGCGTCTTAACGGGCGGAGGTTTGTGTGGGCAACGCCACTTCTGCGTGCTCGCAGCTGCCCGGGAGGCGTCACCAACCCCAGGCCAAGTTGAGCAGAGACCGCCGGCGAACTCCGAGAGGCGGCGCGCAGAACAGGCGCCGTCAGCAGGCCAGGAGGAGCGGAGCCTGACGGCGGCGCGGGATGCGTCAGCCGGCCAGGCAGCATCAGCCCGGGAGCAGCAGGGGAAAGGCAGGGGATGACAGTCCGGGTCCGCGGTCCTCTGAGCTGCAGTGAGCGTCTGACGGCAGAGGAGTAGCAGTATCCCTTGTGCAGGAGGCGAGGATTAGCCACACAGGACGACGACAGGTAAGCCTTGATTTTTACCAATAGGCCACCGCGCTTTCCCCGTCTTTTCCGGCGCTTTTTAGCGGGAAGGACATTATTTGAGCGGCGCAGGTGAGCAGGAATACCTGCCAGCAGGGGAGGAGGGTTTGCGGACCAATCTCCCAAATCATGCCGGAGCATGTAAAGTTTCATGCCACCAGAAGCTCGGATGTTTAGAAGAGCTTGGCGATCATATGCAAGCACAGCCGAGACATCCCGACAGCAGACACAGACAAACAGGGCAAAAGCAAAAAACAAACTCAGTAGATGCGACCGACGACTCGCCAAACATACTGGCGCCATCTTGACAGCTGTCACTTTAGCACCGGGATGCTAGAAACCCCGGCTATGCTCATTCAGCAGCCTCAACCGCCAGCGCTAGAAGGGGCTCTTGGCACCGGGTTGCCAGGATCCTCTGCTTCCCAGCTGCATCAGTCCCAACAGGTTACCTCGGTTTGGGGCCACCGGCATCGTGATGTCGGTACCCGGCATCCCTCCCACCGCATTTCAACCCAGTTTCCTTCCTCAACCCGTTCCGGCCCCGCAGGCAACTACTCATTTCACCCCGTCCACAGCTAATCCCGCCGTCCGTCATCCCAACGCTTTCGCTTCCCGCCCTTGCCCAGTTCCGGCCAGTGCCTGGCCTCCCTCCCACCGCATTTCGGCCCGGTTTTCTTCCTCGACTCGTTCCGGCCCCGCGGGCAGCTGCTCGTTTCGCCCTGTCCGCGGCTGGTCCCGCCGCCCGTCATCCCAACGCTTTCACTTCCCGCACTTCTCCGGTTCCGGCCAAACCTGCGCAAACAAACCTACAAAAGCTAACTTCGGGGCCGGGGTAACTAGCACCGGGTTGCTAGCCCCCCCCAGCCCACCCCCAGCACCTACAACAGCTAACTCAGTGGTGTTACTAGCACCGGGATGCTAGCACACCCCGCCATGTTTCGGAGGAGGCAAACTCCTCAGCCGCCGCCGTGCCCGAAACACCACTCTCCCGAGCCTGACAGCCGCCCAGAAACTTCTGTCTCTTCAGTCGTCCACATTCCACCCGGTTCATCCCTTCTGAACATCCGGCATCACTGCAGCTCACCATCTTCCAGCCTTTCCAGCCCACCTCCGCCATCGGAGGGAAGAGGACGCGGACAATCCGGATCAGCCCATAGCCGTCGTCGCAGGTCGGATTTCCACCCACACCAGCAATCTCCTCCCTCCCTCCCCAAGGTCCCTGGCACTGGGATGCCACTACAGCAGCTAGATCCGGCTGGGGTTTCTGGCACCGGGATGCCACTACAGCAGCTAGATCCAGCTGGGGTTTCTGGCACCGGGATGCCACTACAGCAGCTAGATCCGGCTGGGGTTTCTGGCACTGGGATGCCACTGCCCCCCCCAGCCCACCTCCACCAACTACAGCAGCTAGATCCGGCTGGGGTTTCTGGCACCGGGATGCCACTGCCCCCCCCAGCCCACCTCCACCAACTACAGCAGCTAGATCCGGCTGGGGTTTCCGGCACCGGGATGCCACTACCCCCCCCAGCCCACCTCCACCAACTACTGCAGCTAGATCTGGCCGGGGTTTCTGGCACCGGGATGCCACTGCCCCCCTCAGCCCACCTCCAGCACCTAATCCACCTCCAGCACCTACAACAGCTAACTTCAGCCGGGGTTACTGGCACCGGGATGCCACTGCCCCCCTCAGCCCACCTCCAGCACCTAATCCACCTCCAGCACCTACAACAGCTAACTTCGGCCGGGGTTACTGGCACCGGGATGCCACTGCCCCCCTCAGCCCACCTCCACCAACTACAGCCGCTAGATCCGGCCAGGGTTTCTGGCACCCTCTCTCATCGCCACCCGCTTCCGGGCTGGCGTACTTCAGCGTCCGCTGGCGAGGTGCATACTACTTGCAGTCAGTCACTGCAAGAGTAGCCCCTAACTTTTCGACACCTTCAGAGGCCCTCTGCTGGATCCTCTCCAACAACCACGGCATTCCTTCCTCGTCCATCTCTTGAATGATTCCTCATCGTTACCCCTCTCTCATCGCCACCCGCTTCCGGCCTGGTCACCCTGACTTCCGTTTTCTCCAAACTCGGGGTTCCATTGTCCGCTGAGAAAACGGTGGGCCCCTCCACCTCCCTCGAATTCCTGGTATCACTCTCGATACGGATCTGTTTCAGGCTTCTCTTCCAACCGAAAAGCTCAACCGAATCGGTCTTCTTATTTATCGGTCTTCTTATTTCCTCTTAGCCCCAGGCTGCACCAAACGCCAACTCCTCTCCCTCCTGGGCCACCTCAATTTTGCCATGCGCATTATTCCCCAAGGGCGGGCCTTCATCTCCCACTTTCCGTCCATCGCTTCCGCTGTTCCATCTCTCTTGTCTCCCATCTCCCCAGACAACTCGAGCCGTGCCGAGCTTCGTTGCGGCTCAACCTCCTTGCCACCTGGAAGGGGATCACTTTCTTTTATGACATCACGACATCAATCCATACACTGATGCTGCTCCTTCAATCGGTTTTGGGGGCTTTTACGATGGCAGATGGTTCGCAACAGGACGGCCCTCAGAGCGTGCAAACGAATACCACAACGTTTCGACCGAACCATAGATCATCATCGTCATTGCCATCGTCATTTGCATCGTCATTGGCATCATCATCTTTATCGTCATCATTATCGCCATCGTCATCGCCATCATCATCATCGCCATCATCATCATCATCATCATCATCATCATCATCGCCATCATCATTCATCGCCATCATCATCGGCATCGTCTTCGCCACCATCATCGCCATCATCTTCATCGTCATCGTCATCATTATCTCCATCGTCATCGCCATCGACATCGTCATTGCCATCATCATTTGCATCGTCATTGGCATCGGCATCGTTATCGCCTTCTTCATCGCCATCATCATCATCGCCATCATCATTCATCGCCATCATCATCGGCATCGTCTTCGCCACCATCATCGCCATCATCTTTATCGTCATCGTTATCGCCTTCGTCATCGTCATCGCCGTCGTCATCGCATCGACATCGTCATTGCCATCGTCATTGGCATCGGCATCGTTATCGTCTTCGCCATCGTCATCGCCATCGTCATCGCCATCATCATCAATTTCATCGCCATCATCATTCATCGCCATAATCATCGGCAGCGTCTTCGCGACCATCATCGTTATCGCCTTCGTCTTCGCCATCGTCATCGCCTTCGTCATCGCCATAATCATCGCCATCATCATCATCGCCATCTTCTTCGCCACCATCATCGCCATCATCTTCATATCGATAAGTATCGACATAATTAATAAAGGACGCTCCAACTCTACATCCATCATGCTGTTCATGCGCCGTCTAGTCTGGCATTCATCATTTAAATGTATCCTGTTGATGGCGTGGTCCTTGCTAGTGAATAACCAATTAACCCGGAGAAAACCCACGCAAGCACGGGGAGTACATGCAAACTCCACAAAGAAAGACCCTGCAGGGCCTGGGAGTCGAACCGGGGACCTTCTTGCTGTGAGGCAACAGTGCTAACCACCAAGCCACCGTGCTGCCGTGTGTATGTGTGTATATATATATATATATATGTATGTATGTATGTATGTATGTATGTATGTATGTATGTATGTATGTATGTATGTATGTATGTATGTATGTATGTATGTATGTATGTATGTATGTATGTATGTATGTATGTATGTATGTATGTATGTATGTATGTATATGCAGTGTTGGGAGTAACGCGTAACATGACCGGTGTTCTGTCCATCTACGCTACCCGTCGAGAACTGCTACTTTCACTAGCAAGGACCACGCCATCAACAGGATACGTTTAAATGATTTGTTGATACGAAGATGATAACGATGACGATGGTGATGATAATGGCGATGACGATGACAATGACGATGATGATGATCTATGGATCAGTCGATGCGTTGTGGGGAAGCTGGTAGGGAATCCGCCGCAGCGCCCGGGCAACGACGAACCCCCAAAACCGTGGATTATTTAAGGAGATGAGACTGAGCGGATCTGAGGTCGCTAAGATATGAGCGAATGTAGCGATGATAGTTGGGAGGACCATCGGCCCATGAGCTGTATGAGGTGCTCTGGGATACGTAGCGGGAGGCTGAAGTGGCGGCTCCGATCCTAAGGAGTGACCGGAGTAGTGCGTTGGGGAGATGCCAGATAAGGAGAGTATATGACGGAAGCGATGGTGAAACCAGAAACTTGTGACGGCTGTCCTGACTCGGACGCAAGGATCTGTCGAAGATGTGCTCTGTGTTTTCCAGGAAGACAAGTAGTTGGCCAGGGTCTCGAAGTATTCAGGGGTGATTGGTCTTCGGGGATGAAAAACGAGAAAGAGAGTCGGTGATGGTGGTGGAGTGACCGGGGACATGTGCTGCATGGAGGATAAATTGATGTATGGCTGAGTGCCAGACTAGACGGCGCATGAACAGCATGATGGATGTGGAGTTGGAGCGTCCTTTATTAATTATGTTGATACTTATCGATATGAAGATGATGGCGATGATGCTGGCGAAGAAGATGGCGATGATGATGGCGATGAATGATGATGGCGATGATGATGGCGATGACGATGATGATGATGGCGATGATGATGGCGATGATGAAGGCGATGACGATGGCGATGACGATGATGATGATGGCGATGATGATGGCGATGATGAAGGCGATGACGATGGCGATGACGATGACGATGACGAAGGCGAAGACGAAGGCGATAACGATGACGATGAAGATGATGGCGATGATGGTGGCGAAGACGATGCCGATGATGATGGCGATGAATGATGATGGCGATGATGATGATGGCGATGAAGATGATGGCGATGACGATGGCGATGACGATGGCGATGACGATGGCGATAACGATGACGATAACGATGACGATGCCGATGCCGATGACGATGCCAATGACGATGCAAATGATGATGGCAATGACGATGGCAATGACGATGGCAATGACGATGATGATCTATTGTTCGGTCGTTGTGGTATTTGTTTGCACGCTCTGAGGGCCATCCTGCTGCGAACCATCTGCCATCGTAAAGCCCCCAAAACCGATTGAAGGAGCAGCATCAGTGTATGTGTGACGGGTGTAAGAATATCTTTTGTTTTATTGAAATTCCTGCTGAAATATGCTATATAATCTGTGGATGTGTCCTGCAATGACGAGTCCAACAGCGCCATCTGCTAGTACAAAGTAAAGTTCGGTTCAGGTCTCTTATTTTTATGACCGGAAACCGAATGTTGTTAGCAGTTTCCAGCTTGCTGCTAATGGTAAGCCACGAACTTTTGATGCTCTGCAAAAAGGTTTATTAACTGCATTAAAACCAACGTGATAAATCTTGTAACATGCACAGTCATGTAACTGAAGTTGCCATGCTATTTCGGTGTGTTTTTGTTTTGTTTCTGCCGTCACTTACCTTGGTTTTGCCGAACTTTGTATTTTGCATCATAGATGTTGAAAACCAGTGGAGGTGCTAACCACATCGTGTGTGTGTGTATTGTCTCGCTCATTGCAGGTAAATTTTTCTGCTCCGTTTTATATCATTTTAAGTCACATTTTCAGGCTCATACTGTTAAGCAATAGCATTGCTGTTATTCATGTAGTCTGATGTATTTGCTGGTTTAAGGCAATTTGGTTATTTATTTTAACTGCCAATTTTTTTGTTATAATATTTTTCTATTTTCATAAATATTTAAAAAGGATGATGCTGGTTAAAATGAAACTTAAAAATATGTTTGGTTAAATTCATTGTAAAACTTAAAACCACTATACGGTCACCTGATAAAAGTATCTTGTTAAAATGTATGTCAATTTTATTATTTATTATGATTTTTCTTTTGAAATGCACTTTATTTAATATGCTGTTAGCAGTTTCCAGCTTGCTGCTAATGATGTTGAAAACCAGTGGAGGTGCTAACCACATCGTGTGTGTGTGTATTGTCTCGCTCATTGCAGCTGCCAAAATAAAAGCCTCATCATCCAGTCCAGCCTAGATGTGGATTCTTGGTGGGACGGGTACACAGCGGTTACATTGGTGCCGTGACTCGTGACTTCTATCAAGCTCGTCGAACCGGTGACTGTCCTGCCTGCCACATCACTCCATGAGACCATCTGCTCGTGATATTTGAGGTTTCAGTTTACACGGGTAGCGAGCGTTATAGTGAAGCTCATTACTGTGCAGAGTGTCACAGTGACACAATTAACTTAGTGTGCCATAACAGTAACGTGTCACACATACTGCTGATTTATTTTGTGATTTTGACTTATTTACAATTTTTTTCTGTTGGTGATTTTACATATTGAGGTGTACTGAACTTTTTTTTTTTTCCCAACATTTGGAAACATGTTTACTCAGGGTAATGCATTATCTCCGGGCTTTGGCGCGACATTTCACATTGGCAGGGGCAGAGGCTTGCTTACGCCCATCCCTTTTTCTGTTGATAGTCCTACCCCAGGTGTTGCTACACACACAGTACAGGCAGTTTCTAGTGCCAGCGCCCATAATGCAGCTGACCAACACACCAGCCCACTTACGCCTCAGGTCAGACCATACCTGCCAACACTCCCGATTTAAGCGGGAGTCTCCCGATTTTCAACCATTTCTCCCGCCCTGCTCCCGATTTGTAATTTCTCCCGCTTATCTCCCGATTTTAAAGTGAAATGAGTCAATGGTGTTTCACGTGTCGGGGTTCCTGCATTGATGTATTATATTAACGGGTTCCTGACAAACCTGGCAACCCAACCCAAAAGCACTGCCTACGTCCAAGCTCCGCCCCATGGAGCTGCTGCCAATACGTCAACGTCGCCGCCATATTGGATGTGGCAAGACTGCGCTGTAAACTAATACAAGTGAATGGACTTATTTTCATAAAGCGCCTTTCTACAAAGAAATTTACGTTTTACGTCTCATTTATTCATTCACACACGCACTAATATACTTGGGAAACAGTTAGGCACCAAATATAATATGTTTAATTTTCTCAGATGGCAAAAATAAGAACTTTATTGATCCCACATAGGAGTCATTCATGTTATATCAGCTATAGAGAACAAGGTAGTGCCGAAAAACAATATATATCCCTCTTCACAAAGATAAGAAAAATAGAGAAACATATTCCCTCATCAGCAAAGCATTACATAAACATATTAAAAAATTTTCCAGTTACAAAATAACATATTTGAACAATTTTTCAGATTTTTTCAGTTATTTTATTGTTTGGAAAATGGTTAAAATATGTTATTTGAAAATTTGAAAATGTGTTTTGTTTGAGAAAATGCTTTGAAAAAAAGCTGAGGGAAGAGTTGGTGGAGTATCAAGTCATAGCAAGCAAGGATGTCCCACAGGAAGAGAGAGTTGAAGGTTCTGGGTTCTTCTAGGGAAAGAGGAGAGCTTTACAAATCTGGCATCACTGATTAAGGCAATGCTCTGCATTCCTCACAGCAATGAAGCTCAGAGAGGTCATTCAGCATGGTGAAAAAGATCCTCACAGAAAACACAATGAGTATGGATAATTCTACTATTTGCGCACTCCTTTCTTGCAAGATTAACCATACCAGTCCTGGCCACAAGTATGTTCCCTCCAAGAAAGTGATTGAAGCTGCAAAGTCTGCCACCTACAATTACAACAGGTCCTTGGGTGACAAAGGGAACCTGGAAAATTCTACAAATATTGTATTTAATTGTTATTAATACTAAACATATTTGGCTCCAAGAAGGCTGTAGAATCATTTTGGGAGGTACATTTTAGCACATTTCATTGTAGCTATGGATTTAAAGCTCATGAAAAGTCGCCTTGTTTATATCAGGGCGGGGATGTTGTGAGTGGAGCATTCCAACCGCTACCCCAGAAAATCTCCTTCTTTTTCACAGCCCAATGTTGGCAGGTATGGGTCAGACTCACATCTACGCCGAATCCCACAAGTGACAGTTCTGAGTGCGTAGCTGACCAGATGAAAACTATTATTCAGGAAATAGGACATCAGTTGGCTGACAGCATCTTGTCGCGTATGCAGTCACACAGTATGGTAGCTCCCAGCGCTGCTGCCACACAAGATGTAGCAGACACGTTGGGTCGGCCTAGTCATGTGTCAGATGTATCACAGGTTCAGGTTGTTACACAGAGAAAAGTTAAGGAACCACCGTCATTTATTGGGGATGGCTCAGACTCGATCAAAGTACATGAGTGGGAAGATCTAATGAGAACGTTCATTAAGAAGAGTAATGTGAGGCTTGAAGAACAGGCCGAGGAAAACATTATGCATTTGAGGGGAAGAGCTAAAGATGTAGTTAGGTTTGGCATTAGAAACAGCAATATTGACATCCATGCCCACCCTGACATGATTTATGGTCTCCTCAGGAAGCACTTTAGCTGTACTAAGTACTCTGCTGTCCCTTTAGCTGACTTTTACTCCACTTTGCCCAAAGACCAGGAAGACCCCTATGACTACTGGCTGAGACTAAACAGAGCAGCTGACCTCGCCGCTGACTGCCTGAGAGAGCAGGGCAAGACACTGGACAACCCTGAAACAGAGGTAACCCGCATGTTTATTAGGAACTGTCCCTGCAAAGACCTGGCCCTCACTTTCAGATCCAAAACCATCGACAAGTGGTCAGCGTGTGAAGTACTGGAGGTGCTGAATGAGTACCATGCTGAGATGAGCTACAAAGCAACTTCCCCAGTGCAACCTGTGAAGAGGATGGATGTTGCCGTACACAAAGCTGAGGTGTGCCATAGTCCGGCCCCTGCACACAGCAGTCGAGCCACCTCAGACACCGAGCCCACAGTATGTCCCTCTAGCAGACGTGATTGGTATGTTGGAGAAGGTTCTGCTGCGTGGTGCCTCTAACCAGTCTCAAGTGAGAAAGCGAACTCAAATCAGGCGACCTGAAGACAGAATTGATGGTTTCACTGACAAGCCATACATTATTTGCAAAGATGATGAACACAGTGCTTTCTCTCATTGCCGGGAGAAGAAGCTTTGTTTTCACTGCCATGCACCAGGGCATTCTCGGCGTGACTGTCCACTAAAGAAAGCTGTCCCACAGTCTCAGGGAAACTGACTGGTCTGCGCGCAGGGGAGGACAGTGCAGATCAGCCGGATATACCTCCCACCACTAATGTGACGCCTGACATGCAAGATAATCAATCCCTCTATGAATTCTACAGCAGCACCATACCTCCGTCAAAGAAACTGATTTTTCAGGGGTTCCAGAGAATAGCAGAGACTGACGAACTGTTCTATACACCTGTACTTGTGAAAGATGGCCCCACTTTCAGAGCGCTGTTAGACAGCGGGTCGATGGCTTGTACAGTAAGTGAGTCGGCTGCCAAGTCCCTGCTGCAGCAATTCCCTGACATAGTAAGATACACAGCTGAGGATTTGTCATTATAGGCTGCGGTGGACACCACGTTTCCCCCAAAGACATGTATGACATTTACGTCACCGTTTACGGATGCGAAATGATAATGCCAGTAATGGTTGTTCCAGGCCAGACAGAACAGATGATCCTTGGCAGCAATGCCATCAAGCATATTCTGACTCAACTGAAGGGCACTGACGGCTATTGGAGACTGGTTTCCACGCCCGACAATGGTCTGACCGATGACCACAGTCAATTCCTGTCAATGCTTTCTAACACGGAGAGGTGGAGAGGTGATTGCATTCCAGATAAGGTGGGGACAGTGAAAGTCAAGAGTTGTGTGACACTGAATCCACGAACCGAGTACCTTATTTGGGGCAAGTTACCTGAGTCAGCCGTGGTGTCAGCAGGCAGTACAGTGGTCGTTGAGCCCACCCAGTCTAAAGCCGGTCCCAAGCGAGTCCTTGTCGGACGAGTTGTCACTCCACTCTGGGGAGATGGATGGGTGCCTGTTAAAGTCTTTAATCCTACAGACGGGGCTGTGGTGCTGAAGAGAAACGCGAAAATTGCGGATGTGTCTCCCTGTATTGCAGTGGAGGACCTGCCCAGTGCAGAGGAGGTCAAGTGCAACATGCAGTGTGTACAGAGTGAGGTTGTCCAACCTAGGTCAGAAGAGGACATGATGCGTGCATTGGAAGCTCTGGGACTGCAAGACATTGACCTGAAGTCATGCGAGGTTTCGCTGCAGTGGAAAGACAAGCTCCTTCACATCATCGAACAATACGAGTCAATCTTCTCTCGCCATAAGATGGACTGTGGAGAGGCTAAGGAGTTTGTGCATCGTATCCATCTTGTTGATGACAAACCGTTCCGTCTACCCTACAGGCGCATACCACCGAGCCAGTATGAGAAACTGAGGACGACTCTGAACGAGATGGAAAAGAAAGGAATTATTCAGAAGTCGACTAGCGAATATGCATCTGCGCTTGTTCTCATATGGAAGCGGAATGGAGAACTCAGAGTGTGCACTGACTTCAGATGGCTTAATGCCAGGACCATAAAGGATGCCTACCCACTGCCGCATCAAGCTGATGCTTTGGCCGCACTTGGTGGAAATGCCCTTTTCTCCACGATGGACCTGACGTCAGGCTTCTATAATGTCCCCTTGTACCCTGATGACAAGAAGTACACAGCATTCTCGTCGCCCTTCGGACTTCATGAGTACAACCGTCTCCCTCAGGGACTATGCAATAGTCCGGCAACATTTATGAGGATGATGATGTCGATATTCGGCGACGAGAATTTCACGAGCCTATTGTGTTACCTCGACGACCTGATGGTGTTTGCGCCTACAGAGGAAGTTGCACTCCAACGCCTGCACATGGTGTTTGCCCGCCTCAAGGAACACAACCTCAAGCTCGCACCCAAGAAGTGCTTTTTCCTCAGACGGACTGTGAAGTTTCTTGGGCATGTTATCAGTGAGGATGGAGTTCAGACAGACCCTGAGAAGGTGAAGGCGATAAACGACCTACAGGTTACCGACCTAATGGAGTCCGATGGGAAGACGCCGTGCCCTAGTAAAATCAGATCGTATCTAGGCATGGTGATGTATTATCAAAGCTTCATCGAGAGATGTTCTGCGAAGGCGAAGCCGCTATTCAGGCTCACAGCTGAACCTGGTGCTCAGCGGAAGCACAAGAGAGGTCGCAAACCTTTGAGGAAAGGTCAAGTGAAGCTGACGTCTGCTGATTGGTCCGATGCATGCCAGAACGCGTTTGAGACACTGAAACACGACCTCATGACAAGTGTCACTCTGGCCCACCCAGATTTCAATGCCCCGTTCATTCTGGCTGTCGACGCGTCCTTCGATGGAATTGGAGCCGTCCTGTCACAGCTGCCACCTGGTGGAAAGGTAGCCAGACCTGTCGCCTTTGCAAGTAGGACGCTCTCTAGCTCCCAGCTCAACTACCCTGCACACCGGCTTGAATTTCTTGCCTTAAAGTGGGCAGTGTGTGACAAATTCAGCCATTGGTTGAAAGGAAGACACTTCACCACGTGGACTGACAATAACCCGCTGACATACATTTTGACCAAACCCAGACTTGATGCGTGTGTGCAGCGGTGGGTGGCAAAGCTGGCTGCGTACGATTTTGACCTGAAGTACATTCCCGGCCCAAAGAACATCGTAGCCTTGAGCCGTGAGCCGTTTGTCCAGTCGTGTGTGGGTCATCGCCTTGTGACCGAGCCTTATACGTCACTGTTGGACCAGGTCAGGGGTGTGAGCGACAGAACTGTGCAAGAGGTGTTCAGAGTGTCCAACAATTGCCAAGTTGTTGTAGACGGAGGCGGTGAGGCGTCAGACAAGCCAGTGCAGGAAGCAGTTCCACCAGACACGAATGGTTCTGTGGCTTCAGAAGAAGTTGCTGCTGTCCTCAGTGCTCAGTCTACTGGCGGTGTGAGTCAAGTGATGGGGACGGGTGCTGCCTTCAGTCTTCTGCAGAAGGAAGATCAGTCGACTGCACTTCCACAGAGTCAGCTTGTTGGTCTACAAGAACACGACAGCACAATAAGCAGAGCCATGTACTTTGTGCAAAGACACAAGAGACCTACCAAGCGTGAGAGAGCTGTTGAGTCACGTAGTGTAATAAAACTACTGAAGCATTGGAGCAGACTCACCATACAGAATGGCATGTTATACAAAATAAGGAAAGATCCCCGCATGTCCAACAGGATCTTCCAGTTCGTAGTGCCTGACGTATTGAAGCAAGAAGTCCTCCAGGGTCTCCATGACTCGGCGGGTCACCAGGGCCGGAACCGTACTTTGTCTCTGGTGAGGCAACGGTTCTTCTGGAATGGCATGGAACGTGACGTTGTGAACTATGTTCAGTCCTGTCAGCGCTTCATAGTGGGAAAGACACCTGAGCCACACAGCCGTGCACCACTCAAGAACATAGTCACCTCTGAGCCTATGGAGTTGGTCTGCGTAGACTTTTGGACTGCTGAACAAGGGAACAAGTCTGTCGATGTTCTAGTCATAACTGATCATTTCTCCAAGATGGCACACGCCTTCCCTTGCAAGAATCAAACCGCCAAACAAGTTGCTCGCCGTCTCTGGCACGACTTCTTTCTCATCTATGGTTTCCCTCGGCGTATCCACTCTGACCAGGGAGCCAATTTTGAGAGCAAGCTGATCAAGGAGCTTCTGGAGATGGCTGGGGTACAGAAATCCCATACGACTCCGTATCACCCCATGGGAAACGGTGTCACGGAGCGATTTAACAGAACATTGGGAGGTATGATCAGGACCCTTCCCCTTCAGCACAAAGTAAAGTGGCCACAGATGCTACAGCAGCTCACCTTCTGCTACAACTGCACGGAGCAAGAGACGACAGGGTTTGCACCATTCTACCTAGTGTTTGGGAGGATCCCTCGTCTCCCTGTCGACGTCATGTTTCAGCATGCTATTACCAATGATGCTGTTGTCAGCCGCTCTGACTTTGTGACTCACCTAAAGAAGGATCTGCATGAGGCTGCTCAGATTGTGCAGAGGAACACTCTCAAAGAACAGACTCGCCATGCCAAGCTATATGACTGCAAGGCCAAAGGCTCACCCCTCGTCGTCGGAGACCGAGTGTTGATTGCCAACAGAGGTGTCCCAGGGAAACGCAAGGTTGCGGACAAGTGGGAATCGACCCCGTATGAAGTCATATCAGTCAAACCTGACCTCAATGTCTATAGAGTAAAGGATTGCCTGACAGGCAGAGAGAAGGTCGTTCACAGGAATTTGCTGCTCTCTGTTAGTTTCTTGCCCTGTGAAGGAGATCTGGACAGCGAATCCGAACACTCGGTGTGTGACGCTGCTGTGCGTGGAAATGACGTACACCCTGATGTGCCTGACGCAGTGGAAGACAGTGACGTCCGTACAGTCAACTGGCTGATGCAGTCGGGTGAAAAAGACTTACATTCAGAGGAGGATGACTCACTCGACCGCATATCTGACGTTGCCCAGTCTTACTCGCTCACAGTTGATACGTCTAGTCAAGGAAGTCAGCACGTCCCCGAACAGGATGTTGACCATACTGCAATTGACGGTACGGAAGGCCCACCACAGTGCTCTGAAGACATGGTCCTCTCAGATATGGCCCCTACTGACACTGTCCAACCAGATGTGACCCCATTGAACACTGACCACACAGACATTGTCTCCCCTGACGCTGACACCTTTGAGACAACCGTTCCTGATGTCGACTGTCCAGACTTAGATGTTCCTGGCCCTTTGGCTCAGGTTATTTGCACACAGCCTGGCCGTTATGGCCTTAGGGATCGCGGGTCCATCAAACCTCCCGGTCGTCTTATCTGTCAGATGAATGACCAGATAGTAGGTGACAATTCTGTGCCCGCAGTGTCTGCTAGCTCCTTGTTTCGGTTCTTTAGAGATGCACTTTCAGTTTGAGTAACAGGGTTTTGAGTATGTACCCGAAGTAGTGCCTATGTGAGTACTTGAAACTACAGGAACAATGTTTTGTATTTCAGAGGTGTAACAGGCATCTTTGAGTCTGTGTGTAGTTAGGAGTTTGATCGCCTCCTTTCTTTTCACACTCCTTTTTGGGAGAGTTTTAGAACTGACATGCACTTCAGTTTTGTTCCTTGTAATACACAATTTTTGTGTTGTTTTTTTTTATTTCCTTCAGTATATGCACTTTTGCATGTAATTCTGTTTTTTTGTATCAAGTGCTGCGCTCCCATATTTAGCAGAATTTCAGGGGGGTGTATGTAACGGGTGTAAGAATATCTTTTGTTTTATTGAAATTCCTGCTGAAATATGCTATATAATCTGTGGATGTGTCCTGCAATGACGAGTCCAACCAGCGCCATCTGCTGGTACAAAGTAAAGTTCGGTTCAGGTCTCTTATTTTTATGACCGGAAACCGGATGTTGTTAGCAGTTTCCAGCTTGCTGCTAATGGTAAGCCACGAACTTTTGATGCTCTGCAAAAAGGTTTATTAACTGCATTAAAACCAACGTGATAAATCTTGTAACATGCACAATCATGTAACTGAAGTTGCCATGCTATTTCGGTGTGTTTTTGTTTTGTTTCTGCCGTCACTTACCTTGGTTTTGCCGAACTTTGTATTTTGCATCATAGATGTTGAAAACCAGTGGAGGTGCTAACCACATCGTGTGTGTGTGTGTGTGTGTGTGTATTGTCTCGCTCATTGCAGGTAAATTGTTCTGCTCCGTTTTATATCATTTTAAGTCACATTTTCAGGCTCATACTGTTAAGCAATAGCATTGCTGTTATTCATGTAGTCTGATGTATTTGCTGGTTTAAGGCAATTTGGTTATTTATTTTAACTGCCAATTTTTTTGTTATAATATTTTTCTATTTTCATAAATATTTAAAAAGGATGATGCTGGTTAAAATGAAACTTAAAAATATGTTTGGTTAAATTCATTGTAAAACTTAAAACCACTATACGGTCACCTGATAAAAGTATCTTGTTAAAATTTATGTCAATTTTATTATTTATTATGATTTTTCTTTTGAAATGCACTTTATGCTGTTAGCAGTTTCCAGCTTGCTGCTAATGATGTTGAAAACCAGTGGAGGTGCTAACCACATCGTGTGTGTGTATTGTCTCGCTCATTGCAGCTGCCAAAATAAAAGCCTCATCATCCAGTCCAGCCTAGATGTGGATTCTTGGTGGGACGGGTACACAGCGGTTACATATGGATTGATGTTGTGGGGGTGAGCCAGTTGGTCATCATGAAGAAAGTGATCCCCTTCCAGGTGGCAAGGAGGTTGAGCCACAACGAAGCTCGGCACGGCTCGAGTTGTCTGGGGAGATGGGAGACAAGAGAGATGGAACAGCGGAAGCGATGGACGGCAAGTGGGAGATGAAGGCCCGCCCTTGGGCAATAATGCGCATGCCAAAATTGAGGTGGCCCAGGAGGGAGAGGAGTTGGCGTTTGGTGCAGCCTGGGGCTAAGAGGAAATAAGAAGACCGATAAATAAGAAGACCGATTCGGTTGAGCTTTTCGGTTGGAAGAGAAGCCTGAAACAGATCTGTATCGAGAGTGATACCGAGGAATTCGAGGGAGGTGAAGGGGCCCACCATTTTCTCAGCGGACAATGGAACCCCGAGTTCGGAGAAAACGGAAGTCAGGGTGACCAGGCCGGAAGCGGGTGGCGATGAGAGAGGGGTAACGATGAGGAATCATTCAATAGATGGACGAGGAAGGAATGCTGTGGTTGTTGGAGAGGATCCAGCAGAGGGCCTCTGAAGGTGTCGAAAAGTTAGGGGCTGCTCTTGCAGCCGAAGGTGAGCCTGACCGCAAGTAGTATGCACCTCGCCAGCGGACGCTGAAGTACACCAGCCCGGAAGCGGGTGGCGATGAGAGAGGGTGCCAGAAACCCTGGCCGGATCTAGCGGCTGTAGTTGGTGGAGGTGGGCTGAGGGGGGCAGTGGCATCCCGGTGCCAGTTACCCCGGCTGAAGTTAGCTGTTGTAGGTGCTGGAGGTGGATTAGGTGCTGGAGGTGGGCTGAGGGGGGCAGTGGCATCCCGGTGCCAGAAACCCCGGCCGGATCTAGCTGCTGTAGTTGTTGGAGGTGGGCTGCGGGGGGCAGTGGCATCCCGGTGCCAGAAACCCCAGCCGGATCTAGCTGCTGTAGTTGGTGGAGGTGGGCTGAGGGGGGGCAGTGGCATCCCGGTGCCAGAAACCCCAGCCGGATCTAGCTGCTGTAGTTGGTGGAGGTGGGCTGGGGGGGGCAGTGGCATCCCGGTGCCAGAAACCCCAGCTGCTGTAGTGGCATCCCGGTGCCAGAAACCCCAGCCGGATCTAGCTGTTGTAGTGGTATCCCGGTGCCAGGGACCTTGGGGAGGGAGGGAGGAGATTGCTGGTGTGGGTGGAAATCCGACCTGCGACGACGGCTATGGGCTGATCCGGATTGTCCGCGTCCTCTTCCCTCCGATGGCGGAGGTGGGCTGGAAAGGCTGGAAGACGGTGAGCTGCAGTGATGCCGGAGGTTCAGAAGGGATGAACCGGGTGGAATGTGGACGACTGAAGAGACAGAAGTTTCTGGGCGGCTGTCGGGCTCGGGAGAGCGGTGTTTCGGGCACGGCGGCGGCTGAGGAGTTTGCCTCCTCCGAAACATGGCGGGGTGTGCTAGCATCCCGGTGCTAGTAACACCGCTGAGTTAGCTGTTGTAGGTGCCGCGGGTGGGCTGAGGGAGGTGCTAGCATCCCGGTGCTAGCGGCCCCGGCTGAGTTAGCTGTTGTAGGTGCTGGGGGTGGGCTGGGGGGGCTAGCAACCCGGTGCTAGTTACCCCGGCCCCGAAGTTAGCTGTTGTAGGTTTGTTTGCGCAGGTTTGGCCGGAACCGGAGAAGTGCGGGAAGCGAAGGCGTTGGGATGATGGGCGGCGGGACCAGCCGCGGACAGGGCGAAACGAGCAGCTGCCTGCGGGGCCGGAACGAGTCGAGGAAGAAAACCGGGCCGAAATGCGGTGGGAGGGAGGCCAGGCACCACCCCGATGCCGGCGGCTCCGACCGAGGCACCTGCTGGGGCCGGCGGAGCTGGGATGCAGAGGACCCCGGCAATCCGGTGCCGAGAGCCCCTTCTACCGCTGGCGGTTGAGGCTGCTGAAAGAGCATAGCGGGGGTGCTAGCATCCCGGTGCTAGTTACCCCGGCCGAAGTTAGCTGTTGTAGGTTTGTTTGCGCAGGTTTGGCCGGAACTGGGGAAGGGCGGGAAGCGAAAGCGTTGGGATGACGGACGGCGGGATTAGCTGTGGACGGGGTGAAATGAGTAGTTGCCTGCGGGGCCGGAACGGGTTGAGGAAGGAAACTGGGTTGAAATGCGGTGGGAGGGATGCCGGGTACCGACATCACGATACCGGTGGCCCCCAACCGAGGTAACCTGCTGGGACTGATGGAGCTGGGAAGCAAAGGATCCTGGCAACCCGGTGCCAAGAGCCCCTTCTAGCGCTGGTGGTTGAGGCTGCTGAATGAGCATAGCGGGGGTTTCTAGCATCCCGGGGTGCTAATAACCCCGGCTGAGTTAGCTGTTGTAGGTGCCGGGGGTGGGCTGGGGGGGGGAGGGGGGGGCATTGCATCCCGGTGCTAGTAACCACGGCTGAGTTTGCTGTTGTAGGTTCCGGAGGAGGGCTGAGGGGGGAGCTAGCAACCCGGTGCTAGCAACCCCGGCTGGATCGCTGCTGTACTTGCTGGAGGTGGGCTGAGGGGGGAGCTAGCAACCCGGTGCTAGCAACCCCGGCCGAAGTTAGCTGTTGTAGTTGCTGGAGGTGGGCAGTGTAACGATGGAATTGTTTATGTTTCCACACGGACGGCTTAAGGTGAAGGACCGCTCATGTGCAGTTGAGGTTCCTGCAATGAGGCAACGTTGTTCGGAGATGATGTTTAACGAGAATGTTAATAAAAGACCTTGTGAGTAAAGGTAATGCTCAACGTCTGGTTTGTCAATCGCGTCTCTTTTACTATTGCGGTCTATGGGAAAAAGCTTTCAGGGCCCCATGGGATTTTTTTATTTTTTTTTTTGCAGTACCGCGGCTGGCCACTGGAAAAATCTTCTGAGTGCGAGACCCGGGGGTCGACGTCACGGCGCGCCGTCGGGGTTGGCGTGATGACGTCATCCGGAAGAGAGCCGGCGTCGGCAACCTGCGCTGTTGGGTCGACAGTCCGCGTCCTTCCCGGAGGCGGGCCAGGAGACGGGGAACACACCTGTGGGCGGGCTGCCGCAATCCCGGATGTTCAGGAGAGATGAACCGGACGGGATGGACCACTCGTTTCTGGGTGGGGCCGGGTTAACCGCGAGCTCCGCGCGTGGCTGAGAGAAAAAAGAAAAAGGGTTTGAGGAACACATGCGTTCTGGAGGAATAAACCACCGCCAGAGCGGCAGCCGACGGCGCAACCTGCGCTCTCGGGTTGACGGCGAGGAGACACAGGAGAGGAGTCGGGGCCCCGCGGCGACGATCCCGGATGTTCAGGAGAGGTGAACCGGACGGGATGTGGACCACTGAGGATACGGAACTTGACCGGCTCGCCAGGCGGCCGTGGGGGACCGGGAGAGCGGCGCTTCGGGCGCGGCGACGACTGAAGAGTTTTCCTCCTCCGGATCCCGATCAGCTGGTGTTTTTGCTGGTGATCCCCTGCAAGCAGATCGTCGTCCGAAGGCGATAACGACACGAGATCCATGCCGGCCGTCGAGGACCCCGCCGGGACCGGTGGATTGCGCACCTGCGGCGCTTCAGGCACGGCGACGGCTGAAAAGTTTTTTCTCCTCGGGATCTTGATCAGCTGGTGTTTGCTGATGATCCCCAGCAAACAAGTCGTCATCCGATGGCGATAACGACACGAGATCCGTGCCTGAATGGGTGAGTAACGATCTGAGATACGAGCGTGTAGTAGTGTTGTCGTGCTTGCGGTTCTGGTTGGTTTTGTCGAAAAGCACGACAAAAACATTTCAGTGAAATGTAAAATCTTTTCAAGCACCTGGAGAAGCAACATTCTTCGACAAAGCTAGTCGCTAAAGAAATCCCGGACACATCCGAGGTGAAGAATCAAGCCACTCCATCGAAGCAACAGCGGCTGGAGTTTAACCGAGGGGCGCCTGTAAGCCAGGTACAAGTTGATAAAACTATTGCACGGTATGTGGTAGAAAATATGCTACCTATTTCAACTGTGGAGTCACCCGCTTTCAGGCAGTTAGTTAGCATGATAGTGTAGCAGGACACAGTCCTCGGTCCTGTGACGTCACTTCTAGTGGGCAGTGACGGTATAAAAGGGGGGTTGCAATACCTATCTTTCTCTTGCTCCCGGGGGCCGGGCTTCATTGTCACTTGACGTCCGTCACTTCCGCCTCTGGGTGTAGAGGCTCGCTTGGGTGTTGCTGCGTGCTGCTTCTTCACAGGTGCAAATGACGTGGAAGTGTCCAAGCTCATGTCACCCTGTCCCTGTGTTGAATGCTTATGCTGCTCACCGCTTGTACCGTTCTGTACGCCGCTCACTGCTTACTGCCGGTAAGTGAGCTTTCTCCTCCCGCGTCTTCCTCCTTGGCGTTGCACACGCAGCAACCTGTGTGTTTGTTTACAGGTTGTGCATGTGCTGCGCTGACCTCTCTTTCCATGCCGTAATGGCCAGGACTGCCTGATCGGTATGTTGTTCAGTGACAATGGCTTTCTCCGCCAGCCACTGGTAGTTTCTTACGTAATGTTTATTTATTATTGAGAGAATTATTAAAGATGTCCATGTAGCCACCGCTAAACCCCTGCTGCTTTGCCTTGCTGGAGCTACCGTGTCGCTTCGGAGCTCCGTGACGTTCAGACGCCGTTTTGCTGCTGAATGACTGCTTGCTTCTGCTGCTTGCTCGAGCTAACCACTGCTGTCACGGCCGACCCGGCCCGTGTTCGCTCTGTCTGGCTTGACTGTTGGCGTATTGCTGCTCCGCACGCTGTTTGCTGTTCAGCCACGTTTTAGTGTCTGTGTGTGTCTGTGTGTGTGTGTGTGTGTATGTGTGAGAGAGAACAATGTGGGAATTGGTTCTGTCTGTTGTTGTTTTGTGTGTTTGTTGGTTCTGTTTATTTGTATTTTCTTTCATTCAGGAATTTATAGTTTGTTTAGTTTCAATTATTAATATTTCTTTTGAGGTATTTGTGATTTTGTATATTTTGGGTGGCCAATAAGTCATTGTTGAGCCGAATTACGTTTAATTTAAGTTTATTCATTTCTTTTTGTGTTAATTTGTTCCCTAACTGTCCTCTGGTTTCCCCCCTCTCAGGTGCTGAGCCGACGGTGGTGGATTGGTGTCCGGTGGTGGTGCCCCTTCCTTTTGTTGTGTGCTGTGTTTAAGTTTTTCACTTTATTTCTTTTATTGCACGTGTGGTGTTTTAGGTATCCCCTCTTAGTTGACCCATCCACACCAGAAAGTCTCAGCCCTGATTGGTCCCCTTTTTAAAATCCCTCCCCTAGTGAATGATTTCCTTTTACTGATCATTTTTAAACAAGAAACATTTGAATAATAAAAACAAACTTACTTTTGTATCATTGAACGACTGTCTCTGCCTCACTTTGTGACGGACCTCAGTGCCTTTTCTCTTGAACTAGTGTACTTTAAATTCCCTGGGTGAAACTCCCAGGGTGGCGTTGTCTGGCAACATTAAAAATCCTTTTAAAATACAACTTTGACCAAAACTACCTCTTCGTACCGCCACAATAGCATGCCCAGGCGGGACGCGGCAAATGGGGCGGAAAACATTTTCCAAGTACTTAGATAACAAATATAATAAAAAAATGGAAAATTAGCTAAAGAGGACATTCGAAGGGCTGAACTACATGTCGACCACCGCAGACATTTGGTCTGCCCATTACAGAAGCTTCCTCGGGCTAACAGTTCACTGGATAAACACCACTACTCTGACCCGCCATAAAGCTGCGTTGGCCTGCAGAAGGATCAAGGGTAGACACACGTATGATGCCATTGCTGGTGAGATTGACCATATTCATTCATTGTATGGACCGTAACAAAGGTTACAGCCACAGTTACTGATAACGGCTCGAACTTTGTCAAAGCCTTTCAAATGTATCAGGCAGAATCACTCTGTGACGAGGAGGAGGAGGAAGACGATGATGAAGAGGTTATCTTCACAGACGTTGCAGACGTGCTTAACACCGCCACAGAAGAAGGCATTGTTTTACCTCCACATCAGAGATGTGCATCTCATACACTAAACTTAATTTCATGCTCTGACGTAGCCAAGTGGCTTCTTTCAAATCCTGGGACTAAAGGGATTTAAAAAAGCGCTACTGCTAAGTGCACTGCACTGTGGAATAAGGCCAGCAGGTCCTCATTGGCTTCAGAGATGGTGGGTGAGGTGTTTGCCAAAAAGCTGCTGGTGCTCAACAAGATGGAATTCATTTCGTGATGCTGTGGCAAGAATTGTTGAAATACCTATAGTTGACTTGAGCACCATCTCTGATCGTTTGGGGCTAAAATGTTTCAGTGAAAGGGAACTTCTGTTTCTGAAGGAATACTGTACCATTACAAAGCCAATTCAATGTTATTTATATAGAGTCTAATACAACAGATGTTGTCTCTAGACGCTTTCCAGAGATCCAGAACATGAACATAAACATAAACATAAACATAAACCCCCGAGCAATTATTATATAAACAATGGCAGGTAAAAACTCCCATAGTGGGAGAAAAGCCTTAAGCCAAACAGTGGCAAGGAAAAACTCTCCTAAAGGAAGAAACCTTGAGCAGGACCAGGCTCATAAGGGGGGACCCTCCTGCCACTCACAGTTGCTCTTGACATTCTGCAATGGGAGGAGAACTGTTACTATGGCACCCTCCTACCCACTCTGCAAGTACTGAAGGTCTGACTGTGGCAACCGGCCTACCTGATGCCGTAGTTGAGGTAAGAAATATTCATCAACACCATCTGGTTTCCCCTCTTCAGTACAGTAACACTGCATTTAATCAGTAGAGACCACTCATTTTCATAACAGCACACGTGGTATAGTTGTTTACAAAAGTAGAGGTTTATTATTACATGTAAACATTAATATTTTTAGCTGAGAGAGAACACTTATATAACCTAAAAAAGGGGGAAATGTATAAGTAATTTTACATTCATTTTATTTAAGGGAAACGATAAGTCTTGAACATATTGATATATTGTTATACTGCACCTACCCACAGGGTGCTAGAAAAATAAATAGTAATACTTTTTGGTGATATAAAGTTTTGGTTTTGTCAAATCAGTTGCACATATATTCTCAATTTATCATTGTGTCTTTTTTTGTGGTGTTAAATTGATTTTATAACTCAAAATCACTTGGTGGTGTACAACTTTCATGGAAATGTACACAAAGGGAATATTTCCCTTATTCTAATATCTGTGTCACTGTGTTTTCTAGGCGACCAAAACACGATTTGCATCTGTCTTGGAAAGCGATGATGCAATGCTGGCGGCTGTCCCACTTCCAATGTTCAAGTTACGGTGGTTGAGAGACCAGCAGAAGAAAGAGATGGTCAAAGGAATCCTGGCAGCAGAGTGTCACAAGCTTGTCCCTCGCCCTGATCCTGTGCAGCAACCAGTCCAGAAGTCCCCGTCTCCGACTACAACACCAAACTCAAGCTCCTCAAAAGTGCAGGACTTTTTTTGCTTTGAGGAGGATGATGACACCTTCAGCACTGTGGAAACTGAGGTAATGGCTTACTTGAGAACCCCTGAAACAGGGATGGAGATTCTCAAACAATTTCCCACAATAAAGGACATTTCTCTGAAGAAAAATGCAGCTACTCCGTCCAGCGCACCAGTTGAGAGACTCTTCAGCCTGGGAAGTCTGGTACTGTCTCCAAAGAGGAACAAGCTCAAAGATTTGAGAAGCTGCTTCTTATGAGGTACAACCACTGGTTCGGACGCTAACCCTCCACTCAAACATTCATTCAGGTCTTTGCCAGTAAACACTTTTTGTAGTTTTAAATAACTAAGTAAGGTCACATCTACGGTGGTCTTCTTCTTCTCCTTTAACGTAAAAAACCTGATGCACTGGTGTTTTTTACGTTAGAGGAGAAGAAGAAGAAGAAAAGGACGTAAGTGAAAAGGAAGGAATAAGAAGAGTGAGGAATAAGAAGAACAACGAACGTCCTCTTCGTCTTCTTCTCCCCTTTCACATAAAAACACCGGTGCATCGGCAAAAATAGTCCCCGGTAATTCACTTCCGTTGTGGCTTTTTTATTTGCGTCCTTTTTTTTTATTTGCAGAGGGGTTTCTTTATATTTGCAAAGCGTTTGTTTCATTTGCAGCAGCGTTTATTTTTATTTGAAGCGTTTCTTTAATTTGCAGCGACATTTGTTTCTGTTTGCAGCGTTACTTTTATTTTCAGCAATGGCGAGTCGCGGCCACCATACACATCTGTTACGTTATCGCCAATTGGAAAAAAGAGCTCTCACAAATGTCAACGCAGCCCTTTAGTGGCTGGCATGTTTATTTTTTGTAAAATGCATTGTTTGCTGAACTTCTTAATTGAGCTAAAGGAAAAATGCTGTGATTTTTTTTTTTTTTTTTTTTTTAATATACATTATATTTATTTATTATTAAAAAAAAACGCAGTTGCCTCTTAAGCCAGCCCAAATGCTATATTTTGTTAAGAACATTTATTTTTGTTGAATTCATTGTTTGCTGAACTTCTTAATTGAGCTAAAGGAAAAATGCTGTGATTTTTTTTATTTTTTTTTTATATAAATTATTTTTATTTATTATGAAAAACTGCAGCTGCCTCTTAATTTTTGCACTTTTATTTTAAATAATAGCCTATATTTAGGTTAACAGTTTTGTGTTATTTAATTATTTCAGGTCATTTAGAAAGAGTTTTTTTGTTAGGCTATGATATGTATTCCCTGGGTGTTTTAACTAATTAAGGAAAGCCAGACGAACAGCTACAAGAACATTTATTTTTTGTGAAATTCATTGTTTGCTGAACTTCCGTTTCTTCCGTTTGTTCAGTTTATGGATAATTTAAATAAATCGCCATTTAAAAATTGCTTTGTGTTTGTGTCATATTTGTTTGTACAGACCATAATGCTTAGCAGATTTCCGTGATGTGAATGCAAATGAATTGAAACTGTCAAGTTGATCAACAATTTGTATTATTCTCCATACAGTACCGTGCTGAAAAGAAGGCTAGAGGGGCATTAATGGGAGCATTTGAAATAATTTTTTTTTTTTTTTAAAGTAACTCACGAGTTACTTTTCATAGTAACTCATTACTTTTTGGTCTAAGTAACTGAGTTACTAACTGAGTTACTTTTTTAATGAAGCAACTAGTAACGGTAACTAGTTACTATTTTTCAGTAACTAGCACAACACTGTATATGTTTATGTGTATATACTTTGCGGTATTTAATCTCTCTTCTGCAGCCGTTGGAACCTGGTAAGTTACAAAGTTTTTTAACAAGCCATAACTCTCTCCTCTTCTGCATCCCAGTCATCAAAATTGTTAAATTCACCAAATAAATTCAAATAAATTACAAAATCCCTCATGTGGCCGTCCTGCGGTAGCCAGCTCTTCTTCTCTGAATCTCCGTTGCCGTGGTTACCACCTGTCAGTTGATCCAGCCTAATGACATTATTAAGTTATCAGGCAATTTGACCGAACTTGTTTTCTAGGTGTCGGTTATAAGTGATAACAAAAGTTACGAATGTAACTACGGTTCTATAAATCCCGAATGACCGCCAGAGGCGGTGCTTCAAGCACTGAATATTCCCCTTCGCGCATGCGCAATTGGAGTATGTATACCAACAACCTGTGACCCCTGGATGACCCAGAGAAGCCGATATCTTCCGGCGTCGTCAGAGGATCAGTTCCTACAGAATCTTCTTGCGAAAAACATGAGGATTCTGAGTGACAAGAGAGCTCTGGCGCCTGGCGGTCATTCGGGATTCATAGAACCGTAGTTACATTCGTACCTTTCATTCTATTTCATCCCTGCTGACCGCCAGAGGCGGTGCTTCAAGCACTGAATGACCTATACCAGCAAAGTCACGAGGAATCCCAATTAAAAACCTCAGTGAGTGGAATCAGCTGATGCAGGCAACAGGACCACACCCAGTGGGTGGGGACAGGCAACATTCACCCTGTAGAACCTGGAGAAAGTATCCGGCTATGCCCATGAGGCAGCAGCACAAATATCCTCCAGGGAAACTCCACTCAGGGACGTTGAGACGCTCCTGGTGGAGTGGCACCTCACATCAGGCGGCAGGGGACGGTTACTCACCCCATACGCATGGCGGATGACATCCACAACCCAGTGGGACAGACGCTGTGCAGAGAGAGCACAACTCTTATTAGGGCCCCCATAGCACAGGAAGAGCTGCTCCGACCGCACAATGCATGCGGTAGCTGCAACGTAGGCTCTCAGGGCCTGTACTGGACAACAGATCCAGCTCAGCCCTCCTCTCTTCTGGCGGAGGGTCAAACCGTGCAAGTATAGGCTGGTTGAGGTGAGAGCCTGACAGAACCTTAGGGAGGAATGCCGGGTTCGGCCACAGAGTAACCCCCGAGACATCAGAGTTCCACCTCAGACACAAGTCACTAATGGACAGGGCGTGCAGCTCACTGACACGCTTTGCAGAGCAAATGACCAGGAGGATTGCGATCTTGCATGACACCCACTTCAGCTGCGCCTTTACCAAGGGTTTGAAAGGAGGCCAGCCCAGAGCATCCAGCACCAGAGGAAGATCCCATGCTGGGGTTCTCTGGGCTGTCGGAGAAAGCAACCTCCAACCCCCTTCAGGAAGACGGACACCAGACTGTGGCTCCCTACTGTGCCATTGTCGACCCTTGCATGTCGACACGATATAGCTGCCATATACACCCTCAGTGTAGAAGGAGACCGGCCCTTGTCCAGGAGGGACTGCAGGAACTCAAGGACAGTAGGCACGGAACAATGTACTGGGTTTTCACTTTGACCCCTACACCAGTCAGAAAACAACTTCCACCTGTTAGCGTACTGCAGCCGAGTGGATGGTGCTCTGCCATTCAGGATGGTACGCCTAACAGGGTCCACGCAACTGCTCAATAGCGGTTCGGGCCCTCCAGCAGCCACACACACAGTTGGAGGCGTTGGGGGTTGGGATGCCAGATCCGACCCCCTAGCTGGGATAGATCTCTCCTGCCGGGGAGGCGCCACGGTGCACCGCGGCAGAGTCTGTGCAGCACAGGGAACCAAGTCCTGCCCGGCCAGAAGGGGGCCACCAGCAGAATTCTGTGACCCTCCCGAAGGACTCTCTGAAGTACTGGATGAATCAGAGGAAGTGGAGGGAAGGCATATAGGAGACCCCCTGGCCACGGATGAGCCAGTGCATCCTGGCCTAGAGTGCTGGTGGTCTCTGCCAAGGAAAACCACAGGTAGCAGTGGGTGGACACCTCCGAGGCGAAGAGGTCGATCCCTGCTCTGCCGAAGAGGCTCCAGATGGTGTGCACCATCTCCGGGTGGGGGCGCCACTCCCCCGATGGAGGCTTTCGGCGGGAAAGGAAGTCTGTGCTGAAAAAAATCAGAGAAAAGTTTTGCTGTCGCAGTTCCTGGAGGGCGAATTGTCTGCTGCTCCGACCGACAACGGTCACGGAACTACCAGCGATGACTGATGACGATGGATTTTGTTGAGAAAGCGGTTTCAGCGCTTCCAAAGCAAATCTGCGCGCGAGAAGATGAAAAAGAACTGATCCTCTGACGACGCCGGCTTCTCCGGGTCATCCAGGGGTCACAGTTGACGTTGTTGGTATACATACTCCCAGGGTGCGATTTGCCTGTGGGGATGGTGGGGATTTCCCCCCCCCTCTGGTTTACACGTCCTACCCTCTGCTGAATTATTTTGATCCTCGGTGGGGACAAAATGTATCCCCCCCCACCCCAAAGTATTTTCACCATTACATCGTAATTATTAACAAGTAATAACAACCAAAATACACAGAGTCCGTGTTCATTCTGCTTGTGCTGTGATTTTGATACCGGGAGCGAGTCGCGCCCACAGAAAGCAGTTTTATTTTCAAAACCAACCGGATTTTCTTGCATTCCAAAAGTCCGACTTCCGGCCCGCCAAAATAAAAGATACAGTCAGTCAAATGAATGAAAAAAATGAAAAGAATCCAGAGCAGCATATTAGACCCTTCAGAAAAACGCGGGCAAAAATCCTTGATTCTGCGGGCTAAAATCCTTGATTCTGCGGGCTAAAATCATTGATTCTGCGGGCTAAAATCATTGATTATGCGATTAAATGTGCAGGTTTTTTATGTGCTTTTATGTGGAGAAATTGCGGAATATGCTGGAAGTTGCGGAATATGCGGAAAGTTGCAGGAAGTTGCGTATTCGGCGCTGAGCTCTTCCCTCTTAAATTCAGCGGGTTGTCTCGTCTGATCTGAGGTCGTAGGAGAAAAAAAAAGGAGAGCGCAGGTGGAGAGGAGAGGGGCGGTGGTGGCCCGGGGGCCGGCCGTCTCTCTCCCTCCAGCCCGCGGCTCAGTGCTCGGGTGATTGCCGGAGACGGCACTCCTTTTTCCTCTCACCCCCGCGGGTGAGAGCTGCTGTTTGGGGGGTGGCGGTTTCTGCGAGGGGTGCGGAGGTCCCCGGGCGGGTCCCGCACGTTGCGACCGGGCGTCCCGACATGTCACTCACAACACTTCCCCCTTTTTCCAAACTTTATGCGAAAATGTGCGGCAATGATGCGGTGAAATCAAGCGAGCCCCGCATAATTCGCATATTCAGCGCGGACATATTCAATATTAACCCCAGTAAAAGTGATTTTTCTGCACCAGACATTGAAATCCACGGAAGGTCTGTAAATCCACGGACAGCCGTGAAATCCGCGAAAAATTCCGCGATCACGGAATCGCGGATTCCTGGAGGGTCTAGCATATCCTCATATTTTACAATATTACAACCAAAAATCCTGAGAAAAAATGCCACAGAAGATGAAACAAGATCTGACATTGCTGATGGGATGGTGGACAGCAGCATCTCCCCGGCTGAGGAGCTCCCATGTTTTCTGTTAAACTGATATCGAGAAAGAATTAAAAAAATATTTATTTTGTTTATTTATTTTTATTTGGCACATTTAAAAACAATATTAGGAGAAAATATTTCTGCAAAATCAGTGGTTCAGTTCATGTTCAAAATAGGCTCTTCTACGTTATGTAGCTTAAGTGTAAAGTTTACACAAGAAACAAGTTTTCATATAGCCTATACTTCAATAAAGGCTTATGGCTTGTGTGTGTGTAGGTTGGGTGGGTTACTTGGGGGTGGGTTGGTGGTTGTGCATCAATCTCCTGCATTGATCACCAGCTCCATCATTCTTTATGTGTGTTGTACATATTTTTCGTATCTTATATATTTTATTTTATATTTCTTATTCTCAGATGAACTCCTTTGCTCCTCTGTCCTATTTTTATTCATTTTAATTATATATATATATATATATATATATATATATATATATATATATATATATATATATATATATATATATATATATATATATATATATATATATATATATATATATATTTAGCCCTTCGTTCCTTCCTCTCCTTGTTTTAATTCAGCAGCTTTTCATTGACCGCTGCATCCCCTGAATCTCTATCCATCCATCCGTCCGTCCATCCATCCATCCATCCATCCATCCGTACCTCCATTCATCCATGCGCCAGGCCCCGCCCCCTCTCGTGGCCTCGCCCCCTCTCTTGGCCCCGCCCCCTACAGTGGCCCCGCCCCCTCAGTGTGAGGCTGTGGGGTCGTTTTG
>NC_084589.1:5270897-5373397 GCF_033807715.1 Cololabis saira
CCAGCTGGACCAGAACTGGAGGAGGGGTGACATCCCTGAGTGATGGATGGATGGGGGGTCCTGGGAACGGAGCTGGATTCAGATCATCCTGGTGGTTCCTAGAGTTTCAGGCTCCTGGTCCTGGTTCTGTTGTCAGCAACCTCCAATTAGGGTTCAGGATACAGAGACGCTCTGTACCTTCAAACTTTCCTTTTTGTTATTAAACTTTTTATTAGAGAAATAAAGTCAGTTATACAAGATTCACATCATTACAGTATCAATCGGGTATTTTTTTTTCATAAAAAAGGAGAAAAAAAGAAAAGAGGTGGAGGAGAAAATAAAAAATAAATAAATCAACTAATAAATAAAACAAATCATCAACCAAAATCCGATGTACAGTCAATCCAAAACTAATACCAAATAAATAAATAAAGAAGAAATCAAAAAGAAGATGCATTTGTAAGGGGATAGCAAAAAAGGGATTTTCCCTTTCATCCCTCAAACATTCTGAGAAGTCACCTTAAAATACTAAATACCCCCCTCCAGAAAAAAAAAATAAAATAAAATAAAATAAAATAATAAAATAAATAAATTTAAAAAAAAATGTCTTTGGAACACATCAGCACAAGTTATTGGCCGACAACAATAGTTTACCTCATGTAAACTATTTGACCTTCATATATATCTGTAAACAAAACCTTTGGTTGATAATTGTACTGATAATAATAAAACAAAATATAATTGTAAAACAGTTAAATATTGCATCCAAGTATAACTCTTATGAGTGGAGTTAGGAACTGTGGTTTGTTTTAATTGTGCATCATTCAGTAATATATTTAGATGTTGTGATAAAACTTATCCAGTTTTCCCAGAGACTATCAAACTGGTTTTGTTCCTGTCTTAAAAAAAAAAAGCTTCTAAATTTAAAGATATCCTGAACAACCTTAATCCAATCTTCAACTGTTGGGGAATTCTTTGACAGCAGCTCCTTGTAATAGCTTTTTTGCAAGCTAGTGATAAAACATTGTGTAAGTATTTGTTTCCAGACACCTTGACAGTGTCCGGTATTAATCCTAAACATAAAGTTAAACTTTCCTTTTCGATAAAGTTTATAAAGAAGGATAACTTCACTGATGGTGCGGTATGTCCTCTCCCAGACCTCCAGCCGGCCAGATTCCTCCCTGAGTCTAGATCTAGTTCTGACGGAGGTTTTTTAGTCCAGACAAGGCTTTTTTTTACTCCACTATTTCCTGGTTTTTCCTCATGATGGACACTTGAAGCAAAGTGAAGCTCATGAATCTGTTGGGTTTCTTAGACAGTTTTTATGAACTGGCGTTATATGAATGTTTAGTTGTTTAGTTGTTGGTTGCAGGGCAGGATTAACCCCAACTCTTTGGTAGCATCAACTCCACAGCTGACTCATTTTGATACCGGTTTTGCTCAAACTCATCCCCCAACATGCCGTGTGAACAACTCATCACAAGTTTGGTCCGTGTTCAGTCCGGTACTGGGATAAGAACAAACTCCCAAACTGCATCAGTATATAGCCGTAAACAGTTCTCTGGACTCGTCCAGCACTGATACCCCACAACTACAGAGTTCTGCAGATGACAGACTTGTCCTGGAGGTCTGAGAGCGGTGAGAGCTCCTTGAGGTGCTCCTGTGCTGCTGGCCAGGGTTGCGGGTCAATAGTTATTAGGATGAGAAGATGGATGAGATATTTTTGGAACTGGAAAAAAGCAAGATGTCTTTCACTGGAATATTGACTCGGCTCAGAAAGATCCAGAAGATCTGGATCCACTACTCCTGCTAATCTTCCTAATCAACCTCTCAGAATCCCTCAGATATGACTCAACAATAAGGAGCCTGGTTTTTGTAGCAGAATTCTTCTTACAGAAAAAAAAGATTATTTACAGTAGTTGTTGAAATAAAAAATGAACCTGCCAACATTGATCAGATGCTGGATGTCCATCACCGTTATTCTGGAAACCAGAAAAGTTTCCTGCAAGATTTTAGTGGTTCTGAAACTCTGACGGAGGCTAATGATCCGGGAGCCTCAAGTGTGAAGAAATGTACAAAGTACGTAGGCACAGAATATATATGAATCCATGCGTTTGCTTGTTCCTGCCACATTCTCTTGATTCATCTCAGTTGACGGGGACTTGATGTATCTTAGGTAACAATAAATATATTGATATATAATAATAGACCGTAAACCAACAGGATGAGAACATCTCACATCTGAAACAGAAAATAAATAATCCAACATCAAAACTACTCTTTCTGGGTTCCTACAGGATTGGATATTATCCTAAAGTACATGAAATAAAAACATTATGTAGGTATTGATTAGTTACCTCAGTTAAACCAACCAAACCTGCAGTGACAAGTCAGATCCATGATTAGCAGATCCATCAGGGATTATTTTAACCAGTTCTTGGCTGTAAGTGACACCTGAATGTTTGTTCAGACATAGTTTAGTAAATGTTCTGTACGTGGATGATCTGGATCAGTTGTCTCAGGGATGACTGACAGATGTCTCGCCTGAAAGACTTCTGTTGCTGCAGGAACCAGCATGATGAGGTCTTGTACTAATTAGCGTAGCTGTTGGCACAAATCGTTTGGTTACTTTGTAACCTTGGTTCTCTGAGTGAGAGACTATCTCTCCACTCCGTTACATATTCCATATGTACGGGGATTGATCCCCCTGCTGTCAAGGTACGTGGATATTTCTTTAAGACACACCGGCTTGCCCGGCCACGCCCCTAGGTTCACCTATAAAGCACCTGTGCTGGCGTGTAATCATTGATAGTTTGATCGAAACATGTCTCCGAGCGGCCCGAAGAGCTGGAGAGATAGTCTCTCACTCAGAGAACCAAGGTTACAAAGTAACCAAACGTTCTCTATCGTATCGAGACTATCTCTCCACTCCGTTACATATTCCATATGTACGGGGAACTCTTTAAGACACCCCGTGAGGAGACGGTGCAGCACACAGCTCAGTACACCGAAAAGTGACACTTCTACACCACTTACATACCAACAGGACAAGGCCCTGCGGACGCAGAAGGCCAAGCCTGAGAGGCAGACGGGCCGCCCAGGACAGTCTGCAACCCGCAAGACTGACCAAGAACGGAGAACGGGGCAGCCGCTCAGATCGGCCTGCAGACGCCAGGCCAACCGAAGGAGACAACAAAGGATGTAGCCGCCTACCGTTGAGTCACATCCAGCACCCGCTCGCCAAAGAACGGGCTGGCCGTAACATGCAGACGGTAAAACCGCGAAGACGTGGACCGAGACGACCATGTGGCCGCCGCACAGATGGTAGCGGGAGAGGCACCTTCCCACAAGGCCCATTGAGATGGCCACGCCACGCGCAGAGTGCGCCTGAACCCAGGACGGGACAGGCACACCTGAGAACACATAAGTCTCCAGAATAGTGTCCACAATCCAGCGGGACAGTCGAGACTTTGATAAGGGTCGCCCACACAGCTCGAGTCGAATCAAAAAAGCCGATAGCCTTTCTGAAGACCTGCGTGCGCCGTATGTACTCTGTCAAGGCCCTGACAGGGCCCAGCATGGGTCTGTCTGTCTGTCCTACCTCAGAAGAGGACAGAGACCGCAGTGCAACCGTTTACTGCAAAGCATATGACAGGACACCCTGGGCAGAGACTGAAGGGGGTCCATCTAGTGAGTCCCACACCAAGTGGTAAATACCCCCCCCTCGGTAAGAGTAGGGCCGTTTGCACCGACACTGTGCAAGCCAGGAGCCCGTCCCTCTCAGGGGCCAGGCCACCAGTCCGAGCCCCCGTTGGGAAGGGACGGAACAGGGCTCCGCCCGCCTGGGCCAGCAGGTCCCGCCGAAGCGGGAGAGCCCATGCTGTGCCGACCAGGAGAGGTGGAATCATAAGAAACCACAGTACGTGGGGCTAGAGGGGGGGCACTAGAATCAGCCTCACCCCTTCCACCTAATCCCGTGAAGGAGGGGTCGGAAGAGTGTGAACAGAGGGAAGGCATGGAGAAGATCCCGAGGCCATATAGGGAGGGGAGTCGCCGCAGATTCCCCTGCCCGTTGCTATAGGCCGCTGCGACTGCGCTGCCGGTCCTGACAACGACATGGTGACCTCTCAGTCTTGGCAGGAACTGTCGGAGTGCCAAAGGACTCCAAGACGCTTATGTGCTGGGACATCCAGCGACCGCTCCAGCGGATGTTGACCCCACAGCCTTCGTGGACAGCGCCTCAGCCTATTCGGGGTGCATCTGTAAAACCAGTCGGCGAGACACCACCGGTCCCGGAGCACTCCTGTATGCCCAATTGGCCGGACCCCTCCACCAGGAAAGGGTCTCGTGGAGCCTCCGAGAAACCACAACTGTAATCTGGCGGGACATCTGTGGACAAGTCGCATATACAGGAGGGCAAGAGGGACAACCTGCACCGTGGCTGCCAACAGGCCCATGAGATGAAGGCAGAGCTCCCAGCCGACGAGGCAGCTGCAAGTGGCCGAGGCAGGCCAAGCTGGTCATGCTGACTCAGAGTCAGCATGATAACCACCCTCCTGGAGTCCCGAACCGCACCCGAGAAGGTCGTCACCCGAGAAGGCCGCGAGCTCGCTCTTCCCGTGAGCCTAGCGCAGACCCAGGGTTTGAATGTGCCCCAGAAGCAGGGCCACATGGTGGCGCCAGCGCTCCTCCGAGACCGCACAGATCAGCCAACCATCGAGGTAAATGCGGATGCGGAGCCCCTGCAGCCTCATGGGTGCGGGGACCGCATCCATACATCGGGCAAATGTACGGGGAGCCAGGGATATCCAGCCTGGCGAACCCCGTACTCCGCCTCCCTCATGGCAAGTTTTTCCAGGAGGGAGGACAACTCCTCCGCAGAGCCTCTGCATGCTGAGAGTCGAACACAGGAGTGAAAGCGGCCAACCTCGCCAGAGGGGGTCCGTGAGAAACTGTAAGCGGTAGCCATGGTCATGGAGGAAACAACCCATGGGACCGCCCCCAAAGCAGACCACGCGTCCCTGTGACGGCCCATCGACAGGGGCTGCCGGCAGGCTGGGGTCTGAGAAAGGTCAGGAGGGAGGGGGTGGGCTTGGAGGACCCCTGAGCCGGTCCCCCTCTCCTCCCCCGATGGCGGCTCTAGTGGGAGGACGCCTTTCCTCTTTCTCTCTTTTCTCTGTTCTTGGCCGCCAGAAGCCCCTGGGGCGCCTGGAAGAGCACGACGCCTCTTGTGCGGTGCGGCGACTGGCCATGCATGCTGCAACGACTGAGCTGCATAAGAACCAAACTTGATCATTTTGCCGGAGCCGAGACTGGGACAGCCGTAAGTGGCGTCTACTAACCCAAGAGGATGCTAAGGCTCAGCCTGTAGCCACCCACCTGCTCCTTCGTAATCACATAATCAAATGGAAGAACTGGGGAAGCAGACCGAAGCTCACTGCAATATTGGAACCCCCAGGACCCCCCTGCACCTTTTTGGACAGGCCAAGAAGGTAGAGGGACAGAACAGCCCCCGAATCCGTCAGCAACCTGCTGGGACAGGCCCACGAACGTGTCGGAGGAGAGGTGAACGGACACACTGCTGTCACCATGAATGCACCTGTGGGAGAGGGGAGCGCCACGCTGCCTTCACCACAAAAGAACCGGTGGGAGAGGGGAGCGGACACGCCGACTTCGCCACAATGCACCAGTGGGAGAGGGGAGCGACACGCTGCCTTCACCACAAATGTACCGGTGGGAGAGGGGAGCGATATGCTGCCTCCGCCACAATGTGTCGGTGGGAAAGGGGAGCGGACACGCTGCCCTCGCCACAATGTGTCGGTGGGAGAGGGGAGCAACACACTGCCATCACCACAAGGTGCCGGTGGGAGAGGGGAGCGAACACGCTGCACTCACCACGGGGCTTAGCCAAAGCGGAGTCGCAGGGAGACTCTTCTTTCACCACGCGTCAACTCACGAGAGCATGAGCAATACGCTGGAGGGAGAATCACGGTCGCCTGACCGGAAGACCGGCACGGTTCCAACCGGCCGCGTCAACTCACGGAGCATGAGCCATACGCCGGAGAAGGACCGGAGACCAGCACGATTCCAACTGGCCGCGTCAACTCACGAGAGCGTGAGCAATACGCTGGAGGGAGAATCACGGTCGCCTGACCAGAAGACCGGCACGGTTCCAACCGGCCGCATCAATTCACGGCGCATGAGCCATACGCCGGAGGAGGACCGGAGACCAGCATGGTTCCAACCGGCCGCGTCAACTCACGAGAGCGTGAGCAATACGCTGGAGGAGAATCACGGTCTCCTGACCGGAAGACCGGCACGGCCATACGCCGGAGGAGGACCGGAGACCAGCATGGTTCCAACCGGCCGCGTCAACTCACGAGAGCATGAGCAATACGCCGGAAGAGGAGAACTGGATCCATCTGAGGGAGAGGCCTTTTTGTGTTGTTTTTTTTTTTTTTTTTTTTTTTCCAACCGAGCGGTGGGCGCCTTGAGGTCGTCAGGGGGGGCCACACCCAGAGCCCTGGCTGCCCTCCAATAACCTCATTGAAATGTGGGGTCGAAGAGCTTTCATCTTCCGCGCCGACCCCACTTTGCGGGGGGGGGGGGTCAACCCAATTCCAGCCTACTGTTGTAGGCATATGGTGGAGGCAGAGTGCCCTCCCAGGGTCTCAAACTCTCCCCCTGCCCTCTTTTTCTCTTTTTGGCTTCAGCCCTCGACTTCCCAATTTTCCGTTTGGGCATCTCAGAAAGAGGGGAACCTGCCCGCTTCCCGGGGAAACATCTACAACGGGCCTCTCTGGTACGTGCAGAAAAATAAACAATTCACACACGAAAGACGGCGATGCTACCGCTGAGCCACCAATTGGCTTACTAATTGTGACCATCCTCCAGAGGCATCGAAACCTCACAGCCCACGCAAGAGCTTGTCCCTGCTGGGCCGCCATCCTTCGCAGGGGGCGGGGCCGACAGCGCCTGGAGCGTCACTGCTTGTTTACACCGGCTCAGGTACACGCGACAAGCCTGCGCCAATATGGGAGGCTTTGCTCTTCTATTTCTTCTTTTCGCCTCTCTTTTTCTTTTTTTTTTTTTTCTCGCACTTATAGCAGAAAAAAGAGAGGAGGGGTCCGAGGGACGTCCACCGTCAGCTGACCCGGACTCAGCCGGCGCTTAACACGGACTATCACTCCCACACCGGCGTCTCCTCACGTGTACCGGAGGCAGACGGGTGCCGCACGACTGGCCCTCAACCAGCGCGGATCCAACCGGGCGCGTTAGCTCACGGGACAATGAGCCAACGCCGGGAGGAATCACGGTCCCTGACCGGAAGACCAGCGCGGATCCAGCCGGACGCGTTAGCTCACGAGACCGTGAGCTATACGCCGGAGGGTACCGGAGGTCAGTACAGGTCCAGCCGAGCGCATAAACCCACGGAACATGGGCAATACACCGGGTGGAATCACAGTCGCCCTGACCGGAAGACAGCACGGATCCAGCCGAGCGCGTAAGCCCACGGAGCATGAGCAATACACCGGGGATCACGGCGGGGTCTCTGTGTGTTTTTCTGGAGAAGAAAAATACACACACTCACACTTCTCTAACACGGATCATCACACACTTGCACCTTGACTCAGGTGGAGATCAAACAATCACTGATTACATGCCAGCACAGGTGCCTTATAGGTGAACCTAGGGGCGTGGCCGGGCAAGCCAGTGTGTCTTTTTTTTTTTTTTTAAATATATTTTTATCCCGGTTTTTTCCCATTTTTACCACCCTGTGCTCCTACCTAAGTGACAGTCCTGGGCATTGCCATCCTCTACCAACCCCGGGAGGGCCCTGCACTGAGCTCAGGTCTCCTCCTTAACCTGAGGAGTGAGCAGGCCGCATCTTTTCACCAGACAGGGTGGGGCTTCTCCGGCCGGACGTAGCGCGTGGAAGGATCACGTTATTCCGGCCGGATCTTCCCCACCCCATCTGGCGCCCCGGTTGGCCAGAGGGGCCATGTATAGCCCAGGACTGTGTGCATGTTTTTTTTGTGAGGGTAGCTCCCATTAGCTACCCAAGGGAACACGGGGAGAACATGCAAACTCCACACAGAAAGGCCCTTTCGCCAACCCCACCCATGGTGTGGGCGCTGAAGTCATGGGGGAACTAACACGCACTTCAGCGCCCACAGCGTCCCCCGGCGGGAATCGAACCCAGGACCTTCTTGCTGTGAGACGGCTGCACTACCAGCTGCGCCACCGTGCCCCTTTTTTGAGCCGGTGTGTCTTAAAGAAATATCCACGTACCTTGACAGCAGGGGGATCAATCCCCGTACATACCACACAGAGAACCACACTATGGGAACAGGATAGTTCCAGTATGCAAGTTCTCAGTCAGTGCGTTTACATGGGGAGTTTAATTCCTCTTTAATTCAGAATTTAAAATGAGTAAAAATTACCATGTAAACACCTGATTCTGAATGAAAATGGCCATTCCAAATTAGACTTAATTCCGAAGTAATTAAGTATTATTTATTCCAAATTTATATCCCAATAGAATAATTCTGCGATCATGTATACACTAATTCTTCTTTAAATGAATTCCGGTCTTTCCGCGCTGCTCGTTCCCTTGTCCGTCTGTCTCCATGAAGCTTATATTCCGCGCTGGGCTGGTTTTCCAAACAAAGTTTCAAGACGGCAGCACGCAGCAAACACTGGTCAAGAGCAAAGATCATTTATTTGATAAATAGCTTGGAGGACCTGGAAATAATTAAAAGAACAGTTAGCAGGCGGCTAAGTTAGTTTTTCTTCCGGTAGTTTAACTTCCGGTCCCCAATCAGAACCTTCCCAACCCCCAGACCTGTAGAGGAATTGGAGAACGTGTTTTCCATGTAAACCTCAATTCGGAATTACTATTTCCATGTAAACTCCAAGGAAAATACTTTAATTCGGAATCATTTAATTCGGAATAATGAATTCCGAAAATAAAAAACATCATGTAACTGTGGCCATTGTGGTACCAATCTGTTTCCAAGCCCTAAAGAGTAAAGTATAAAATCTGTCCTCAAGCGGACAGGAAGCCAGGTGATGTCAGAACCATGTGTGCTGGTCCCAGAACCAGAACTTTACCTTTACTCAGCGCTCATGTCCCCCCCCCCCCCCCAGGTGAGCTAACGGCCTCGGAGCTGGCCTTCCAGACGGAGCCCAGTGATGTCATAGCCGTCAGGGACCGCCCCCTCATGCTGCACTGCCAGGTGAAGGGGGAGGGGCCAGTCAGCATCACCTGGAGACACAACGGCGTCGCCATGGCGACCAGCGTCAGGGTGGCGGTGCTCGGCAACGGCTCGCTGCTCATCAGGAACTTCTCCAAGAGACGTGACAGCAACGAGACGGATGCCGGCGAGTACGACTGCGCGGCGCAGAACCACTACGGCATGCTGATCAGCCGCAAGGCCCGGGTCCAGGTCGCATGTAGGTCACCGACCCGACAAACACTCAATCACCATGTATGTCACATGAACTGACCACCCCCCCCCCCCCACCCCCTCCCCCACACTCACAGCCCTCCCCAAGTTCCAGTTCCACCCCGAGTCCCTGACGGTGGGCGAAGGCGGCGTGGCCCGACTCAGCTGCCAGGTGAAAGGCGTCCCGGAGGCCGACATCACCTGGCAGAGAGACAGACAACCGCTAGGCAGAGAGGACCCCAGGTAGGTGGTAAACCACCTCACAGTAGTGTAACTAGCAGGTAACTAGCAGGTAACTAGCATGTAACTAGCATGTAACTAGCGTGTAACTAGCAGGTTTGACTTGTAACTTGTGTAATTAGCAACTCTCCATTTCTTCAGTTCCTACGTTCTCAACGTGATCAGATTAGGTGGTTAACGTGTGGTTAACTTGTGGTTAACCTGTGGTTAACTTGTGGTTAACGTGTAGTCAACGTGTAGCTAACCTGTGGTTAACTTGTGGTTAACATGTAGTTAAAGCGTAGCTAACCTGTGGTTAACTTGTGGTTAACATGTAGTTAACGCCAGAGGTGGAAAAAGTACTGAAAAATTGTAATTGAGTAAAAGTATCTTTACTTTGCTTAAATCCTACTCAAACTAAAAATAAAAGTACTCATCTAAAAATTTACTCGAGTAAAAGTACAAAAGTACTTCATTTAAAATGTAATTTGAGTAAAAGTTACTTTCAGTTATTTAATGCAAAAAAGGGATGAGTCACGAATCAAATCCAGCACAAGTTGTTTTAATTAACTCCGAGGCATATTAAAGTACACATCCACACTTGTAAAAGCTCAGCTGAGCTCAGTAACATGATCCTTTTACTTCCGCAGAACAGGACAAAAAGGACAGTCACAACCTGTACTGTAAAGTGCAAACTATTGTCAGTCATATTGTCCAACCGACAACACTAAAACCAGAATCAAATTCAAACACAAAATAAAGTGCCCAATGCCCGCAGGATCCTGCTATTCACAATAAACCAAAATAAAATGCCCACAAGATTTTCACCATAAATTTTGTACTCAGTAACGTGAAGGGGTTCAAATGTAGCGAAGTAAAATACTTGCTTAGCTAACCTGTGGTTAACTTGTGTTTAATTTGTGGTTAATGTGTGGTTAACGTGTAGCTAACCGGTGGTTAACTTGTGTTTAACGTGTGGTTAATGTGTGGTTAACATGTAGCTAACTGGTGGTTAACCTGTGCAGGTACACGCTGCTGCCCAACGGCGTGCTGCAGATCACTTCGGTGCGGCGCTCCGACAGTGGCTTGTTTCGGTGCGTTGCCGCTAACATCGCTAACACGCGCTACAGCCATGAGGCGCAGCTGTCCATCACCGGTAAGATCCGCTGAGGCAGAAGAACCTCTGGTTCTGCCGACTGTTAGCGACCCATGTTAGCGACCCATGTTAGCGACCCATGTTAGCGACCAATGTTAGTAACCCATGTTAGTGACCCGTGTTAGTGACCCATGTCAGCAACCTGTGTTAGTGACCCATGTTAGCAACCCATGTTAGCGACCCATGTTAACAACCCATGTTAGTGACCCATGTTAGTGACCCTTGTTAGTGACCCGTGTTAGCGACCCGTGTTAGCGACCCATGTTAGTGACCCATGTTAGCGACCCATGTTAACAACCCATGTTAGTGACCCATGTTAGTGACCCATGTTAGCGACCCGTGTTAGTGACCCGTGTTAGCGACCCATGTTAGTCACCCATGTTAGCGACCCATGTTAGCGACCCATGTTAGTGACCCGTGTTAGCGACCCATAGTAGATACCCATGTTAGTGACCCGTGTTAGCGACCAGTGTTAGCGGCCCATAGTAGATACCCATGTTAGTGACCCATGTTAGCGACCCGTGTTAGCGACCCATGTTAGTGACCCATGTTAGCGACCCATGTTAACAACCCATGTTAGTGACCCATGTTAGTGACCCATGTTAGCGACCCATGTTAGTGACCCATGTTAGTGACCCATGTTAGCGACCCGTGTTAGTGACCCGTGTTAGCGACCCATGTTAGTCACCCATGTTAGCGACCCATGTTAGCGACCCATGTTAGTGACCCGTGTTAGCGACCCATAGTAGATACCCATGTTAGTGACCCGTGTTAGCGACCAGTGTTAGCGGCCCATAGTAGATACCCATGTTAGTGACCCATGTTAGCAACTCATGTTAGTAACCCATGTTAGTTACCCATGTTAGTGACCCATGTTAGTGACCCATGTTAGTGACCCATGTGAGCGACCCATGTTAGCGACCCATGTTAGTGACCCATGTTAGTGACCCATGTTAGCGACCCGTTTTAGCGACCCATGTTAGCGACCCGTGTTTGTGACCCGTGTTAGCGACCCATGTTAGTAACCCATGTTAGTGACCCATGTTAGTGACCCATGTTAGCGACTTGTGTTAGCGACCCATGTCAGCGACCCGTGTTAGCGACCCATGTTAGTGACCCATGTTAGTGACCCATGTTAGCGACACTTGTTAGTGACCTATGTTAGTGACCCATGTCAGCGACCCATGTTAGCGACCCATGTTAGTGACCCATGTTAGCGACCCTTGTTGGTGACCTATGTTAGTGACCCATGTCAGCGACCCATGTTAGCGACCCATGTTAGCGACCCATGTTAGTGACCCATTTTAGCGACCCATGTTAGTGACCCGTGTTAGTGACCCATGTTAGCGACCCATGTTAGTGACCCGTGTTAGCAACCTGTGTTAGTGACCCGTGTTAGTGACCCATGTTAGCGACCTGTGTTAGCGACCCGTGTTAGCGACCCATGTCAGCGACCCATGTTAGCGACCCATGTTAGCGACCCATGCTAGCAACCCATGTCAGCGACCTGTGTTAGCGACCCGTGTTAGCGACCCATGCTAGCAACCCACGTCAGCGACCCGTGTTAGCGACCTGTGTTAGTGACCCGTGTTAGTGACCCATGTTAGCGACCCGTGTTAGCGACCCGTGTTAGCGACCCATGTCAGCGACCCATGTTAGCGACCCATGTTAGCGACCCATGCTAGCAACCCATGTCAGCGACCCGTGTTAGTGACCCATGTTAGTGACCCATGTTAGTGACCCATGATAGCGACCCATGCTAGCAACCCGTGTTAGCGACCCGTGTTAGCGACCTCTGTTAGCGACCCGTGCTAGCCTGTGTCTGGTTCTGATCCAGGTGCAGGGTCCAGGACCTACAAGGAGCCCGTCATCCTGTCCGGTCCCCAGAATCTCACCATCAACGTCCACCAGACGGCCATCTTGGAATGCATCGCCACAGGAAACCCCCGGCCGATCGTGTCGTGGAGCCGCCTCGGTAACCACGGCAACACGCCTCACCCCTGAATGATGAAGTGGACCTGATGAGGTCTGATGAAACCTGACCTGGACCGATGAGGTCTGATGAAACCGTTTGTTCCCAGACGGCAGGTCCATCGGGGTGGAGGGAGTCCAGGTTCTGGGAACTGGGAACCTGATGATTTCCGACGCGACGCTGCAGCACTCGGGCGTCTACGTCTGCTCCGCTAACAGACCCGGGAGCAGGTCCAGGAGAACCGCGCTGGGACGCCTCGTCGTGCAAGGTAACGTCAACACACCAGACTGCAGTGTTGGGACCTAACGAGTATTTTCCCGTTACGTTAGTAACGAAATTAGTTTTCTCTCTAAATTCTAACGTAACGCATTACTTTTCCCATTTGGTAGTGGCGTTATCGTTATTATGAATTAAATTGGTCCGTTAGTTGCGTTAGTTCCGTTATTTTCGGTAGTTTCTTTACAATCCGATTCCTCCTCCTAGTCCTACCATAACAAGCAGCAGCAAAAGAGCGTGGAAGTGAGCTCTCAGACTAACATGAATCTTACAGAGAAAGTGATGATGATTGGTTAACACACTGGGTAACTTCCGTGGGTAAGCCAATCAGAAACAGAGTTGGGCGGGCCTTTGCCTTTCAGGAAGCGGCTGCACACACAGCATGCACCCAAGCGCACACACCGCCCGCCACACATAAACAACACTAAACGAAGTCAAACTGTGCATGATGACGGCGAGCGACGAACAGACACCAAGCGTAGCTACAATGGAAGACAGCAGTGACAATGACATCGGGTGCTTTGCAGGATGGAAGTATAAACATTATTTTGAATTCATTGAGATAAAGGACGGTAAAAACATTGTGGTGAAATGAGTGAGTGGGTAGAGTCATCATTCATGACTGAGTCACTATGATGTCAGAACAGGTCAGCACAGGAGCTGCAATCTGACAGTTTATTTTATTTTTTATTTTATTTAATTTTTTCATATAATTGTTACACTGTTAAAATAGTGGAGTTGTTAATTATTTGTTACATACCCAAATGAGAGCAGTTGCTGCTTACATATTTGTTACACTGAGAAAGGGAAATAAAAAGTATAGTTAAGTTAACACTATGCTGCTAATAATTAATGTAGACATCTTATTTCATATTGCACAGCACTACTGTGACTGTCTAACTACACTGTTTGTTTTGAAGGCCAAGTTGAGGCTACAATAAATATTCCTGTCAAGATTTCTAAACATATCTCTTGTGTTTTATTGTTCCACTACATAAAAAAAAATATTTGTATATAAAGTAAAGTAAAGTAACTTAGTTACTTTTATAATTGAGCAACTAGTAAAGTAACTAATTACATTTTCTCAGCACTAACTATAACTATAACTAGTTACTTTTTAAAAGTAACTTCCCCAACACTGCCAGACTGACATCACCGTGGCTGTGACATCATCGGTGGCTGTGACATCATCATTGGCTGTGACATCATCGGTGACTGTGACATCACCGGTGGCTGTGACATCACGGGTGGCTGTGACATCACCGGTGGCTGTGAAATCATCATTGGCTGTGACATCACCGGTGGCTGTGACATCACCGGTGGCTGTGACATCACCGGTGGCTGTGAAATCATCATTGGCTGTGACATCACCGGTGGCTGTGACATCATCATTGGCTGTGACATCACCGGTGGCTGTGACATCACCGTGGCTGTGACATCATCATTGGCTGTGACTCCACCGTGGCTGTGACATCACCGTGGCTGTGACATCACCGGTGGCTTTGACATCATCAGTGGCTTTGACGACATCGATGCTAGAACTGATCCGGTGTTCTGACAATTCTTGCTCCCTGCCGAAAAATGTTACTTTGTGGTTCTGCGCACAGTCAATTTTTAAAGTCTGATTGCCCATCATTTCTTGCACGATGTTAAATGGATGATATGGGATGTTGAGTATTTGATCCTTCAAAATACATGACCCATGACATGAATTGCATTACACTTTATACGATAAAAAAAAAACAATTATATGGCTTTATTTGATATACATTCAGTCATTGGCCTTTATTTAACCAGGCAGGTCATTAAGAACATTCTTATTTACAATGACGGCCTGGCAAGAGACAAGGACCACTTGGGGGGAGTTGGTTTAAGGAGTAAAACACAGTAAAGGAAGTGGTTTAGGGAGTAAAACACAGTAAAATTGTAGCTCTACAAAGGTAGAAAACCATTAGGTAGCATTTTTTGGCAAAGCAGCAGAAATTGGCAGAACACCGTTTCTCTATGTGTGGCAGAACCAGAGACGGTTCATCTGCTGTCCTGGTTCATTTCCATCAGTTCTAATAATAATAATAATAGTAATAATAATAATAATAATAATCAATTTTATTTATAGGACGCTTTTAAAAGATCTCAAAGACGCTTACCAGACACAAAGATAAAACATCGAGATCAAGAAAATTAAATAAAAAAAAAAAACAGGATAAAAGGATAAAAGATAAAAGATAGGATAAAGGATAAGAAACAACATTAAAAGCTGTTCTGAAGAGGTTAGTTTTGAGATGCGATTTGAAGGTGGGTAAGTCTGTGCAATTGCGTATATGAGTTATGTGTGAATTATGAATGAAATGTGGATTATTAGTGCCACGGCTGCGCCACGTGGCACGCCTCCTCCATTGAGATGCGCAAGCTCAATGGAGGAGGAGTGCCTCGTGCGCAGCACGAGGCACTCATACTATTGCTCAGGCTTATTATTATTAGTGCCACGGCTGCGCCACGTGGCACTCCTCCTCCATTGAGCTGCGCAATGGAGGAGGAGTGCCTCGTGCGCAGCACGAGGCACTCTTACTATTGCTCAGGCTTATTATTAGTGCCACGGCTGCGCCACGTGGCACTCCTCCTCCATTGAGATGCGCAAGCTCAATGGAGGAGGAGTGCCTCGTGCGCAGCACGAGGCACTCATACTATTGCTCAGGCTTATTATTAGTGCCACGGCTGCGCCACGTGGCACTCCTCCTCCATTGAGATGCGCAAGCTCAATGGAGGAGGAGTGCCTCGTGCGCAGCACGAGGCACTAATACTATTGCTCAGGCTTATTATTAGTGCCACGGCTGCGCCACGTGGCACGCCTCCTCCATTGAGATGCGCAAGCTCAATGGAGGAGGAGTGCCTCGTGCGCAGCACGAGGCACTAATACTATTGCTCAGGCTTATTAGTGCCACGGCTGCGCCACGTGGCACTCCTCCTCCATTGAGATGCGCAAGCTCAATGGAGGAGGAGTGCCTCGTGCGCAGCACGAGGCACTCATACTATTGCTCAGGCTTATTTATTAGTGCCACGGCTGCGCCACGTGGCACTCCTCCTCCATTGAGATGCGCAAGCTCAATGGAGGAGGAGTGCCTCGTGCGCAGCACGAGGCACTAATACTATTGCTCAGGCTTATTATTAGTGCCACGGCTGCGCCACGTGGCACTCCTCCTCCATTGAGCTGCGCAAGCTCAATGGAGGCGGAGTGCCTCGTGCGCAGCACGAGGCACTCATACTATTGCTCAGGCTTATTATTATTATTATATATTCTTCCGTAAAAACTTCGGCGCGTAACTAGTCCCGCAGCTTTGAGAAAACGCGAAAAGTAAAAACGTAGAAACGTGCGCCTTACTCGGGAATCGATTGGTATGACTTTTATTAGCGATTGGCGTGCACGTTTTTGCGCAACGTGCACAAACGTGCGCTTTTTGCCCCATCCGGAACGCATTGCGTGAAGTTTGGGGCCTCACCACTCGCACACCGTTACTCGAAAAATTATGAACCGATTTAGAAAGTTGTAGGCCCTGAATTTAACTACAGTCCTGTGGATTTTCAGAACGATGGCACGAATAGTTTTTGCACGAAGTGCAAAAACATTTCCAAATTTCCAAACTAATGGGGAGATTTTCCCATGTATTTGTATGGGGCAGCATTTCACACTGTGCGTGGGAGGAGGTTAAAAAAAAAAAAAAAACACCTTTTTTCTGAGTCACGTATCTTTCTCATACTTGCACGTAGAAACGTCATTCAAACTTCAAAACGGAGGAAAACTTCTCTTCTCTCTCCAAACCCCGGACTGTTTTTTCCTAAAATGTACACTTTTCAAGATATGAGCGCTCAAGCGAGGACTGGAAATCACTTTTTTGTCAAATCTTCAGTGCGGTTCGAATTCATTAGAGTGGAGAGACTTTCGAAAAATGATCATAATTTTTATTTGTAACTCGAGCTCACGGGCAAACCGTATAAGCTAGAAAGATAATTTTTGGTCAGAATGTAGACATGGATGTTGAGATTCATAAAATGTGACTTTGACATGCGTGGTGTGCACACAATTTTAACGGGGGGCCCAACAGACACGCCAAATCCTGTCTCGCTCTCCATTGAGTCCCATGTTAAATGAAGTTTTCTTCAAAAAAATCTCATTTTTGTTTTCGAATTGCCGTTACTAACACATTTTAAGGAATATCTGAATGAAAATAAGATTGACAGAATGTTCTGGGTTCTCCGTCTCTCACGATGTTTTCATTTTTCTGCTAAGAGCTACGGTTTGACCGCAAAGTGGAGTGATTTGAGGTTTGTCACAACCGAAAATCTAGCTGTCATTCCCGCTCCCTCTGTATCAGGTTCTTGTTGCCCCTAACAACCAGAACTCAGGTGTACTGATTAGACTGACCCAGACCTTGTCACATGACACAGTCATTACAGACTTCATGTAATATAACCTGGATAATGGAGAAATCTGAACCCTGACCTTTTGACCTTACATGATCCCCAGTCCTGCTGGGAACAGGTTCATTGGATATATGTGTATATTATTATTATTATACATATAAATATTTACATTTGTATATTATATATACAAATTAGCCCCGCCCCTTCTTGTGATTGGCCGATACGTTATAGTCCAATATCTTTTGAATGGTTTGACATACAGAGACATGGGTGGTGTCAAATGACTAAGTATCGAGTCCCTGACCCTCATTGGTGACAATTAGCCACGCCCCTTCTTCTGATTGGCCGATACGTTATAGTCCAATATCTTTTGAATGGTTTGACATACAGAGACATGGGTGGTGTCAAATGACTAAGTATGGAGTCCCTGACCCTCATTGGTGCAAATTAGCCCCGCCCCTTCTTCTGATTGGCCGATACGTTATAGTCCAATATCTTTTGAATGGTTTGACATACAGAGACATGGGTGGTGTCAAATGACTAAGTATCGAGCCCCTGACCCTCATTGGTGCAAATTAGCCCCGCCCCTTCTTCTGATTGGCTGATACGTTAAAGTCCAATATCTTTTGAATGGTTTGATATACAGAGACATGGGTGGTGTCAAATGACTAAGTATCGAGTCCCTGACCCTCATTGGTGCAAATTAGCCACGCCCCTTCTTCTGATTGGCCGATACGTTATAGTCCAATATCTTTTGAATGGTTTGACATACAGAGACATGGGTGGTGTCAAATGACTAAGTATCGAGTCCCTGACCCTCATTGGTGCAAATTAGCCACGCCCCTTATTCTGATTGGCTGATACGTTATAGTCCAATATCTTTTGAATGGTTTGACATACAGAGACATGGGTGGTGTCAAATGACTAAGTATCGAGTCCCTGACCCTCATTGGTGCAAATTAGCCCCGCCCCTTCTTCTGATTGGCTGATACGTTATAGTCCAATATCTTTTGAATGGATTGACATACAGAGACATGGGTGGTGTCAAACGACTAAGTATCGAGTCCCTGACCCTCATTGGTGCAAATTAGCCCCGCCCCTTCTTCTGATTGGCTGATACGTTAAAGTCCAATATCTTTTGAATGGTTTGACATACAGAGACATGGGTGGTGTCAAATGACTAAGTATCGAGTCCCTGACCCTCATTGGTGCAAATTAGCCCCGCCCCTTCTTCTGATTGGCCGATACGTTATAGTCCAATATCTTTTGAATGGTTTGACATACAGAGTCATGGATGATGTCATATTAATCAGTATATTAATCAGTATATTAATCAGTATATTATTCAGTATCGAGCCCCGCGATCATCCGGCAGTAGTCCGTGGCACTTCAAAATTTCCCGGGAATTTTGGTCTAGTTAGTGCCACGGCTGCGCCACGTGGCACGCCTCCTCCATTGAGATGCGCAAGCTCAATGGAGGAGGAGTGCCTCGTGCGCAGCACGAGGCACTAATACTATTGCTCAGGCTTATTATTTATTATTTATTCCATATTCTTCCGTATAAACTTCGGCGCGTAACTAGTCGCACAGCTTTGAGAAAACTCAAAAAGTAAAAACGTAGAAACGTGCGACTTAATCGGGAATCAATTGGTATGACTTTTATAAGCGATTGGCGTGCACGTTTTTGCGCAACGTGCACAAACGTGCGCTTTTTGCCCCATCCGGAACGCATTGCGTCAACTTTGGGGCCTCACCACTCGCACACCGTTACTCGAAAAACTATGAACCGATTTAGAAAGTTGTAGGCCCTGAATTTAACTACATTCCTGTGGATTTTCAGAACGATGGCACGAATAGTTTTTGCACGAAGTGCAAAAACATTTCCAAATTTCCAAACTAATGGGGACCATGTATTTGTATGGGGCAGCATTTCACACTGTGTGTGGGATGAGGTTAAAAAAAAACAAAATCACCTTTTTTCTGAGTCACCTATCTTTCTCATACTTGCACGTAGAAACGTCATTCAAACTTCAAAACGGAGGAAAACTTCTCTTCTCTCTCTAAACCCCAGCCTGTTTTTTCCTAAAATGTACACTTTTCAAGATATTAGCCCTCAAGCGAGGACTGGAAATCACTTTTTTGTCAAATCTTCAGTGCGGTTCTAATTGATCAGAGTGCGAGAGACTTTGAAAAAATGACCATAATTTTTATTTGTAACTTGAGCTCACGGCCGAACCGTAAAAGCTAGAAAGATAATCTTTGGTCAGAATGTAGACATAGATGTTGAGATTCAAATAATGTGACTTTGACAGGCGTGGTGTGCACAAAATTTGAACGGGGGAGCCAAGAGTCACGCCAAATCCTGCCTCTGTCTCCATTAAGTCTAATGTTAAAATAAGTTTTCTTCAAAAAAATCTCATTTTTGTTTTCGAATTGCCGTTACTAACACATTTTAAGGAATATCTGAATAAAATTAAGATTGTCAGAATCTTCCGGGTTCTGTCTCTCTCACGATGTCTTTGTTTTTCTGCTAGGAGCTACAGTTTGATTACAAGGTGAAGTTATTTGAGGCTTGTCAAATCCGAAGAACTAGCTGAGTCATTCCAATACAATATACACTACCATACTTCCGGGTCATGTGACCCAGAACTAGTCACATGACCCACTCAATGCAGACTTCATAATACTTTACCTTGGATAATGGAGGAATCTGAACCCTGACCTTACATGATCCCCAGTCCTGCTGGGGACAGGTTCATGGGATATATATGTATATTATTATTATTATACATATACATATTTACATTTGTATATTATATATACATATTAGCCCCGCCCCTTCTTCTGATTGGCCGATACGTTATAGTCCAATATCTTTTGAATGGTTTGACATACAGAGACATGGGTGGTGTCAAATGACTAAGTATCGAGCCCCTGACCCTCATTGGTGCAAATTAGCCCCGCCCCTTCTTCTGATTGGCTGATACGTTAAAGTACAATATCTTTTGAATGGTTTGACATACAGAGACATGGGTGGTGTCAAATGACTAAGTATCGAGTCCCTGACCCTCATTGGTGCAAATTAGCCACGTCCCTTCTTCTGATTGGCCGATACGTTAAAGTCCAATATCTTTTGAATGGTTTGACATACAGAGACATGGGTGGTGTCAAATGACTAAGTATCGAGTCCCTGACCCTCATTGGTGCAAATTAGCCCCGCCCCTTCTTCTGATTGGCTGATACGTTAAAGTCCAATATCTTTTGAATGGTTTGACATACAGAGACATGGGTGGTGTCAAATGACTAAGTATGGAGTCCCTGACCCTCATTGGTGCAAATTAGCCACGCCCCTTCTTCTGATTGGCCGATACGTTATAGTCCAATATCTTTTGAATGGTTTGACATACAGAGACATGGGTGGTGTCAAATGACCAAGTATCGAGTCCCTGACCCTCATTGGTGCAAATTAGCCACGCCCCTTCTTCTGATTGGCTGATACGTTAAAGTCCAATATCTTTTGAATGGTTTGACATACAGAGACATGGGTGGTGTCAAATGACTAAGTATGGAGTCCCTGACCCTCATTGGTGCAAATTAGCCCCGCCCCTTGTCCTGATTGGCCGATACGTTATAGTCCAATATCTTTTGAATGGTTTGACATAGAGAGTCATGGGTGGTGTCAAATGACCAAGTATCGAGTCCTTGACCTTCATGGGTGCATCCCGCGATCATCCGGCAGTAGTCCGTGGCACTTCAAAATTTCCCGGGAATTTTGTCTAGTTTATTTATTATTATTCCATATTCTTCCGTATAAACTTCGGCGCGTAACTAGTTGCGCAGCTTTGAGAAAACTCAAAAAGTAAAAACGTAGAAACGTGCGACTTAATCGGGAATCAATTGGTATGACTTTTATAAGCGATTGGCGTGCACGTTTTTGCGCAACGTGCACAAACGTGCACTTTTTGCCCCATCCGGAACGCATTGCGTGAACTTTGGGGCCTCACCACTCGCATACCGTTACTCGAAAAATTCTGAACCGATTTAGAAAGTTGTAGGCCCTGAATTTAACTACAGTCCTCTGGATTTTCAGAACGATGGCACGAATAGTTTTTGCACGAAGTGCAAAAACATTTCCAAATTTCCAAACTAATGGGGAAGATTTTCCCATGTATTTGTATGGGGCAGCATTTCACACTGTGGGTGTAAAATGTCCGGTGAAGGTTAAAAAAAAAAAAAATCACCTTTTTTCTGAGTCACCTATCTTTCTCATACTTGCACGTAGAAACGTCATTCAAACTTCAAAACGGAGGAAAACTTCTCTTCTCTCTCTAAACCCCAGACTGTTTTTTCCTAAAATGTACACTTTTCAAGATATGAGCCCTCAAGCGAGGACTGGAAATCACTTTTTTGTCAAATCTTCAGTGCGGTTCTAATTGATCAGAGTGCGAGAGACTTTGAAAAAATGACCATAATTTTTATTTGTAACTTGAGCTCACGGCCGAACCGTAAAAGCTAGAAAGATAATCTTTGGTCAGAATGTAGACATAGATGTTGAGATTCAAATAATGTGACTTTGACAGGCGTGGTGTGCACAAAATTTGAACGGGGGAGCCAAGAGTCACGCCAAATCCTGCCTCTGTCTCCATTAAGTCTAATGTTAAAATAAGTTTTCTTCAAAAAAATCTCATTTTTGTTTTCGAATTGCCGTTACTAACACATTTTAAGGAATATCTGAATAAAATTAAGATTGTCAGAATCTTCCGGGTTCTGTCTCTCTCACGATGTCTTTGTTTTTCTGCTAGGAGCTACAGTTTGATTACAAGGTGAAGTTATTTGAGGCTTGTCAAATCCGAAGAACTAGCTGAGTCATTCCAATACAATATACACTACCATACTTCCGGGTCATGTGACCCAGAACTAGTCACATGACCCACTCAATGCAGACTTCATAATACTTTACCTTGGATAATGGAGGAATCTGAACCCTGACCTTTTGACCTTACATGATCCCCAGTCCTGCTGGGGACAGGTTCATGGGATATATATGTATATTATTATTATTATACATATAAATATTTACATTTGTATATTATATATACATATTAGCCCCGCCCCTTCTTCTGATTGGCCGATACGTTATAGTCCAATATCTTTTGAATGGTTTGACATAGAGACTCACGGGTGGTATCAAATGACTAAGTATCGAGCCCCTGACCCTCATTGGTGCAAATTAGCCCCGCCCCTTCTTCTGATTGGCTGATACGTTAAAGTCCAATATCTTTTGAATGGTTTGACATAGAGACTCACGGGTGGTATCAAATGACTAAGTATCGAGCCCCTGACCCTCATTGGTGCAAATTAGCCACGCCCCTTCTTCTGATTGGCTGATACGTTAAAGTCCAATATCTTTTGAATGGTTTGACATACAGAGACATGGGTGGTGTCAAATGACTAAGTATCGACTCCCTGACCCTCATTGGTGCAAATTAGCCACGCCCCTTCTTCTGATTGGCTGATACGTTAAAGTCCAATATCTTTTGAATGGTTTGACATACAGAGACATGGGTGGTGTCAAATGACTAAGTATCGAGTCCCTGACCCTCATTGGTGCAAATTAGCCCCGCCCCTTCTTCTGATTGGCTGATACGTTAAAGTCCAATATCTTTTGAATGGTTTGACATACAGAGACATGGGTGGTGTCAAATGACTAAGTATCGAGTCCCTGACCCTCATTGGTGCAAATTTGCCCCGCCCCTTCTTCTGATTGGCTGATACGTTAAAGTCCAATATCTTTTGAATGGTTTGACATACAGAGACATGGGTGGTGTCAAATGACTAAGTATGGAGTCCCTGACCCTCATTGGTGCAAATTAGCCACGCCCCTTCTTCTGATTGGCCGATACGTTATAGTCCAATATCTTTTGAATGGTTTGACATACAGAGACATGGGTGGTGTCAAATGACCAAGTATCGAGTCCCTGACCCTCATTGGTGCAAATTAGCCACGCCCCTTCTTCTGATTGGCCGATACGTTATAGTCCAATATCTTTTGAATGGTTTGACATAGAGAGTCATGGGTGGTGTCAAATGACCAAGTATCGAGTCCTTGACCTTCATGGGTGCATCCCGCGATCATCCGGCAGTAGTCCGTGGCACTTCAAAATTTCCCGGGAATTTTGGTCTAGTTAGTGCCACGGCTGCGCCACGTGGCACGCCTCCTCCATTGAGATGCGCAAGCTCAATGGAGGAGGAGTGCCTCGTGCGCAGCACGAGGCACTAATACTATTGCTCAGGCTTATTATTTATTATTATTTATTCCATATTCTTCCGTATAAACTTCGGCGCGTAACTAGTCGCACAGCTTTGAGAAAACTCAAAAAGTAAAAACGTAGAAACGTGCGACTTAATCGGGAATCAATTGGTATGACTTTTATAAGCGATTGGCGTGCACGTTTTTGCGCAACGTGCACAAACGTGCGCTTTTTGCCCCATCCGGAACGCATTGCGTGAACTTTGGGGCTTCACCACTCGCATACCGTTACTCGAAAAATTCTGAACCGATTTAGAAAGTTGTAGGCCCTGAATTTAACTACAGTCCTCTGGATTTTCAGAACGATGGCACGAATAGTTTTTGCACGAAGTGCAAAAACATTTCCAAATTTCCAAACTAATGGGGAACTGTTTTCCCATGCATTTCAATGGCGCCATTCAAAGCGGATGGGAAAATGTTGAGAAAAAAAAGACAAAATTCACCTTTTTTCCAAGTCACGTATCTTTCTCATACTTGCACGTAGAAACGTCATTCAAACTTCAAAACGGAGGAAAACTTCTTTTCTCTCTCTAAACCCCGGACTGTTTTTTCCTAAAATGTACACTTTTCAAGATATGAGCCTTCAAGCGAGGACTAAAAAACCCCCTTTTTCAAATCTAGAGTGGAGGTTTTAATTGATCAGAGTGAGCAGAACCCTGAAAAAATGACCATAATTTTTATTTGTAACTCGACCTCACGGCCGAACCGTAAAAGCTGGACAGATAATTTTTGGTCAGAATGTAGACATACATTTTGGTATTCTTAAAATGTGACTTTGACAGGTGTGGTGTGCACAAAATTTAAACGGGGAGACTAAGAGCCATGCCAATTCCTGTCTCTCTCTCCATTCACTGCAATGTTAAATAAAAATTTCTTCAAAAAAATCTCATTTTTGTTTTCGAATTGCCGTTACTAACACATTTTAAGGAATATCTGAATAAAATTAAGATTGTCAGAATCTTCCGGGTTCTGTCTCTCTCACGATGTCTTTGTTTTTCTGCTAGGAGCTACAGTTTGATTACAAGGTGAAGTTATTTGAGGCTTGTCAAATCCGAAGAACTAGCTGAGTCATTCCAATACAATATACACTACCATACTTCCGGGTCATGTGACCCAGAACTAGTCACATGACCCACTCAATGCAGACTTCATAATACTTTACCTTGGATAATGGAGGAATCTGAACCCTGACCTTTTGACCTTACATGATCCCCAGTCCTGCTGGGGACAGGTTCATGGGATATATATGTATATTATTATTATTATACATATAAATATTTACATTTGTATATTATATATACATATTAGCCCCGCCCTTTCTTCTGATTGGCCGATACGTTATAGTCCAATATCTTTTGAATGGTTTGACATAGAGACTCACGGGTGGTATCAAATGACTAAGTATCGAGCCCCTGACCCTCATTGGTGCAAATTAGCCCCGCCCCTTCTTCTGATTGGCTGATACGTTAAAGTCCAATATCTTTTGAATGGTTTGACATACAGAGACATGGGTGGTGTCAAATGACTAAGTATCGAGTTCCTGACCCTCATTGGTGCAAATTAGCCACGCCCCTTCTTCTGATTGGCCGATACGTTATAGTCCAATATCTTTTGAATGGTTTGACATACAGAGACATGGGTGGTGTCAAATGACTAAGTATCGAGTCCCTGACCCTCATTGGTGCAAATTAGCCACGCCCCTTCTTCTGATTGGCTGATACGTTAAAGTCCAATATCTTTTGAATGGTTTGACATACAGAGACATGGGTGGTGTCAAATGACTAAGTATGGAGTCCCTGACCCTCATTGGTGCAAATTAGCCACGCCCCTTCTTCTGATTGGCCGATACGTTATAGTCCAATATCTTTTGAATGGTTTGACATACAGAGACATGGGTGGTGTCAAATGACCAAGTATCGAGTCCCTGACCCTCATTGGTGCAAATTAGCCACGCCCCTTCTTCTGATTGGCTGATACGTTAAAGTCCAATATCTTTTGAATGGTTTGACATACAGAGACATGGGTGGTGTCAAATGACTAAGTATCGAGTCCCTGACCCTCATTGGTGCAAATTAGCCACGCCCCTTCTTCTGATTGGCCGATACGTTATAGTCCAATATCTTTTGAATGGTTTGACATAGAGAGTCATGGGTGGTGTCAAATGACTAAGTATCGAGTCCTTGACCTTCATGGGTGCATCCCGCGATCATCCGGCAGTAGTCCGTGGCACTTCAAAATTTCCCGGGAATTTTGGTCTAGTTATTATTATTATTATTCCATATTCTTCCGTATAAACTTCGGCGCGTAACTAGTTGCGCAGCTTTGAGAAAACTCAAAAAGTAAAAACGTAGAAACGTGCGACTTAATCGGGAATCAATTGGTATGACTTTTATAAGCGATTGGCGTGCACGTTTTTGCGCAACGTGCACAAACGTGCGCTTTTTGCCCCATCGTGAACGCATTGCGTGAACTTTGGGGCCTCACCACTCGCACACCGTTACTCGAAAAATTCTGAACCGATTTAGAAAGTTGTAGGCCCTGAATTTAACTACAGTCCTGTGGATTTTCAGAACGATGGCACGAATAGTTTTTGCACGAAGTGCAAAAACATTTCCAAATTTCCAAACTAATGGGGAAGATTTTCCCATGTATTTGTATGGGGCAGCATTTCACACTGTGGGTGTGAAATGTCCGGTGAAGGTTAAAAAAAAAAAAAAATCACCTTTTTTCTGAGTCACCTATCTTTCTCATACTTGCACGTAGAAACGTCATTCAAACTTCAAAACGGAGGAAAACTTCTCTTCTCTCTCTAAACCCCGGACTGTTTTTTCCTAAAATGTACACTTTTCAAGATATGAGCCTTCAAGCGAGGACTAAAAAACCCCCTTTTTCAAATCTAGAGTGGAGGTTCGAATTGATCAGAGTGAGCAGAACCCTGAAAAAATGACCATAATTTTTATTTGTAACTCGACCTCACGGCCGAACCGTAAAAGCTGGACAGATAATTTTTGGTCAGAATGTAGACATACATTTTGGTATTCTTAAAATGTGACTTTGACAGGCGTGGTGTGCACAAAATTTAAACGGGGAGACTAAGAGCCATGCCAATTCCTGTCTCTCTCTCCATTCACTGCAATGTTAAAATAAAATTTCTTCAAAAAAATCTCATTTTTGTTTTCGAATTGCCGTTACTAACACATTTTAAGGAATATCTGAATAAAATTAAGATTGTCAGAATCTTCCGGGTTCTGTCTCTCTCACGATGTCTTTGTTTTTCTGCTAGGAGCTACAGTTTGATTACAAGGTGAAGTTATTTGAGGCTTGTCAAATCCGAAGAACTAGCTGAGTCATTCCAATACAATATACACTACCATACTTCCGGGTCATGTGACCCAGAACTAGTCACATGACCCACTCAATGCAGACTTCATAATACTTTACCTTGGATAATGGAGGAATCTGAACCCTGACCTTACATGATCCCCAGTCCTGCTGGGGACAGGTTCATGGGATATATATGTATATTATTATTATTATACATATAAATATTTACATTTGTATATTACATATACATATTAGCCCCGCCCCTTCTTCTGATTGGCCGATACGTTATAGTCCAATATCTTTTGAATGGTTTGACATAGAGACTCACGGGTGGTATCAAATGACTAAGTATCGAGCCCCTGACCCTCATTGGTGCAAATTAGCCCCGCCCCTTCTTCTGATTGGCTGATACGTTAAAGTCCAATATCTTTTGAATGGTTTGACATACAGAGACATGGGTGGTGTCAAATGACTAAGTATCGAGTCCCTGACCCTCATTGGTGCAAATTAGCCACGCCCCTTCTTCTGATTGGCCGATACGTTAAAGTCCAATATCTTTTGAATGGTTTGACATACAGAGACATGGGTGGTGTCAAATGACTAAGTATCGAGTCCCTGACCCTCATTGGTGCAAATTAGCCACGCCCCTTCTTCTGATTGGCTGATACGTTAAAGTCCAATATCTTTTGAATGGTTTGACATACAGAGACATGGGTGGTGTCAAATGACCAAGTATCGAGTCCCTGACCCTCATTGGTGCAAATTAGGCACGCCCCTTCTTCTGATTGGCTGATACGTTAAAGTCCAATATCTTTTGAATGGTTTGACATACAGAGACATGGGTGGTGTCAAATGACTAAGTATCGAGTCCCTGACCCTCATTGGTGCAAATTAGCCCCGCCCCTTCTTCTGATTGGCCGATACGTTATAGTCCAATATCTTTTGAATGGTTTGACATACAGAGACATGGGTGGTGTCAAATGACTAAGTATCGAGTCCCTGACCCTCATAGGTGCAAATTAGCCACGCCCCTTCTTCTGATTGGCCGATACGTTAAAGTCCAATATCTTTTGAATGGTTTGACATACAGAGACATGGGTGGTGTCAAATGACTAAGTATCAAGTCCTTGACCTTCATGGGTGCATCCCGCGATCATCCGGCAGTAGTCCGTGGCACTTCAAAATTTCCCGGGAATTTTGGTCTAGTTAGTGCCACGGCTGCGCCACGTGGCACTCCTCCTCCATTGAGATGCGCAAGCTCAATGGAGGAGGAGTGCCTCGTGCGCAGCACGAGGCACTCATACTATTGCTCAGGCTTATTTATTAGTGCCACGGCTGCGCCACGTGGCACTCCTCCTCCATTGAGATGCGCAAGCTCAATGGAGGAGGAGTGCCTCGTGCGCAGCACGAGGCACTCTTACTATTGCTCAGGCTTATTATTAGTGCCACGGCTGCGCCACGTGGCACTCCTCCTCCATTGAGATGCGCAAGCTCAATGGAGGAGGAGTGCCTCGTGCGCAGCACGAGGCACTCATACTATTGCTCAGGCTTATTATTTATTTATTTATTCCATATTCTTCCGTATAAACTTCGGCGCGTAACTAGTCCCGCAGCTTTGAGAAAACGCGAAAAGTAAAAACGTACAAACGTGCGCCTTAATCGGGAATCGATTGGTATGACTTTTATAAGCAATTGGCGTGCACGTTTTTGCGCAACGTGCACAAACGTGCGCTTTTTGCCCCATCCGGAACGCATTGCGTGAACTTTGGGGCCTCACCACTCGCACACCGTTACTCGAAAAATTCTGAACCGATTTAGAAAGTTGTAGACCCTGAATTTAACTACAGTCCTGTGGATTTTCAGAGCGATGGCACAAATAGTTTTTGCACGAAGTGCAAAAACATTTCCAAATTTCCAAACTAATGGGGAGAGCATTTTCCCATGTATTCCTATGGCGCCATTCAAAGCGGATGGGAAAATGTCGAGCAAAAAGACAAAATTAACCTTTTTTCTGAGTCACGTATCTTTCTCATACTTGCACGTAGAAACGTCATTCAAACTTCAAAACGGAGGAAAACTTCTCTTCTCTCTCCAAACCCGAAACTGTTTTTTCCTAAAATGTACACTTTTCAAGATATGAGCCCTCAAGCGAGGACTGGAAATCACTTTTTTTCAAATCTAGAGCACGGGAGTCAGTTTGCTAGAGTGTAGTTACACTGAAAAAAAAACATGATTTCTTATTTGTAACTCGAGGTCACGGCCAAACCGTAAAAGGTAGACAGATAATTTTTGGTCAGAATATAAACATAGGTGTTGTGATTCATAAAATGTGACTTTGACAGGCGTGGTGTGCACAAAATTTTAACGGGCGAGCCAACAGACACGCCAATTCCTGTCTCTTTCTTCATTGACTCCCATGTTAAAAAACATTTTCTTAAAAAAAATCTCATTTTTGTTTTCGAATTGCCGTTACTAACACATTTTAAGGAATATCTGAATAAAATTAAGATTGCCAGAATCTTCCGGGTTCTGTCTCTCTCACGATGTCTTTGTTTTTCTGCTAGGAGCTACAGTTTGATTACAAGGTGAAGTTATTTGAGGCTTGTCAAATCCTAAAAACTAGCTGAGTCATTCCAATACAATATACAGTACCATACTTCCGGGTCATGTGACCCAGAACTGGTCACATGACACAGTCAATGCAGACTTCATAATACTTTACCTTGGATAATGGAGGAATCTGAACCCTGACCTTACATGATCCCCAGTCCTGCTGGGGACAGGTTCATGGGATATATATATGTATATTATTATTATTATACATGTAAATATTTACATTTGTATATTATATATGCATATTAGCCCCGCCCCTTCTTCTGATTGGCCGATACGTTATAGTCCAATATCTTTTGAATGGTTTGACATAGAGACTCACGGGTGGTATCAAATGACTAAGTATCGAGCCCCTGACCCTCATTGGTGCAAATTTGCCCCGCCCCTTCTTCTGATTGGCTGATACGTTAAAGTCCAATATCTTTTGAATGGTTTGACATACAGAGACATGGGTGGTGTCAAATGACTAAGTATCGAGTCCCTGACCCTCATTGGTGCAAATTAGCCACGCCCCTTCTTCTGATTGGCCGATACGTTATAGTCCAATATCTTTTGAATGGTTTGACATACAGAGACATGGGTGGTGTCAAATGACTAAGTATCGAGTCCCTGACCCTCATTGGTGCAAATTAGCCCCGCCCCTTCTTCTGATTGGCTGATACGTTAAAGTCCAATATCTTTTGAATGGTTTGACATACAGAGACATGGGTGGTGTCAAATGACTAAGTATGGAGTCCCTGACCCTCATTGGTGCAAATTAGCCACGCCCCTTCTTCTGATTGGCCGATACGTTATAGTCCAATATCTTTTGAATGGTTTGACATACAGAGACATGGGTGGTGTCAAATGACCAAGTATGGAGTCCCTGACCCTCATTGGTGCAAATTAGCCACGCCCCTTCTTCTGATTGGCCGATACGTTATAGTCCAATATCTTTTGAATGGTTTGACATGCAGAGACATGGGTGGTGTCAAATGACTAAGTATCGAGTCCCTGACCCTCATTGGTACAAATTAGCCACGCCCCTTCTTCTGATTGGCTTATACGTTAAAGTCCAATATCTTTTGAATGGTTTGACATACAGAGACATGGGTGGTGTCAAATGACTAAGTATCGAGTCCTTGACCTTCATGGGTGCATCCCGCGATCATCCGGCAGTAGTCCGTGGCACTTCAAAATTTCCCGGGAATTTTGTCTAGTTTATTTATTATTATTCCATATTCTTCCGTATAAACTTCGGCGCGTAACTAGTTGCGCAGCTTTGAGAAAACTCAAAAAGTAAAAACGTAGAAACGTGCGACTTAATCGGGAATCAATTGGTATGACTTTTATAAGCGATTGGCGTGCACGTTTTTGCGCAACGTGCACAAACGTGCACTTTTTGCCCCATCCGGAACGCATTGCGTGAACTTTGGGGCCTCACCACTCGCATACCGTTACTCGAAAAATTCTGAACCGATTTACAAAGTTGTAGGCCCTGAATTTAACTACAGTCCTCTGGATTTTCAGAACGATGGCACGAATAGTTTTTGCACGAAGTGCAAAAACATTTCCAAATTTCCAAACTAATGGGGAAGATTTTCCCATGTATTTGTATGGGGCAGCATTTCACACTGTGGGTGTAAAATGTCCGGTGAAGGTTAAAAAAAAAAAAAATCACCTTTTTTCTGAGTCACCTATCTTTCTCATACTTGCACGTAGAAACGTCATTCAAACTTCAAAACGGAGGAAAACTTCTCTTCTCTCTCTAAACCCCGGACTGTTTTTTCCTAAAATGTACACTTTTCAAGATATGAGCCCTCAAGCGAGGTCTGGAAATCACTTTTTTTCAAATCTAGAGCACGGGAGTCAGTTTGCTAGAGTGTAGTTACACTGAAAAAAAAACATGATTTCTTATTTGTAACTCGAGGTCACGGCCAAACCGTAAAAGGTAGACAGATCATTTTTGGTCAGAATATAGACATAGGTGTTGTGATTTATAAAATGTGACTTTCACAGGCGTGGTGTGCACAAAATTTTAACGGTGGAGCCAACAGACACGCCAATTCCTGTCTGTCTCTTCATTGACTCCCATGTTAAATGAAGTTTTCTTAAAAAAAATCTCATTTTTGTTTTCGAATTGCCGTTACTAACACATTTTAAGGAATATCTGAATAAAATTAAGATTGTCAGAATCTTCCGGGTTCTGTCTCTCTCACGATGTCTTTGTTTTTCTGCTAGGAGCTACAGTTTGATTACAAGGTGAAGTTATTTGAGGCTTGTCAAATCCGAAGAACTAGCTGAGTCATTCCAATACAATATACACTACCATACTTCCGGGTCATGTGACCCAGAACTAGTCACATGACCCACTCAATGCAGACTTCATAATACTTTACCTTGGATAATGGAGGAATCTGAACCCTGACCTTTTGACCTTACATGATCCCCAGTCCTGCTGGGGACAGGTTCATGGGATATATATGTATATTATTATTATTATACATATAAATATTTACATTTGTATATTATATATACATATTAGCCCCGCCCCTTCTTCTGATTGGCCGATACGTTATAGTCCAATATCTTTTGAATGGTTTGACATAGAGACTCACGGGTGGTATCAAATGACTAAGTATCGAGCCCCTGACCCTCATTGGTGCAAATTAGCCCCGCCCCTTCTTCTGATTGGCTGATACGTTAAAGTCCAATATCTTTTGAATGGTTTGACATACAGAGACATGGGTGGTGTCAAATGACTAAGAATCGAGTCCCTGACCCTCATTGGTGCAAATTAGCCACGCCCCTTCTTCTGATTGGCCGATACGTTATAGTCCAATATCTTTTGAATGGTTTGACATACAGAGACATGGGTGGTGTCAAATGACTAAGTATCGAGTCCCTGACCCTCATTGGTGCAAATTAGCCACGCCCCTTCTTCTGATTGGCTGATACGTTAAAGTCCAATATCTTTTGAATGGTTTGACATACAGAGACATGGGTGGTGTCAAATGACTAAGTATCGAGTCCCTGACCCTCATTGGTGCAAATTAGCCCCGCCCCTTCTTCTGATTGGCTGATACGTTAAAGTCTAATATCTTTTGAATGGTTTGACATACAGAGACATGGGTGGTGTCAAATGACTAAGTATGGAGTCCCTGACCCTCATTGGTGCAAATTAGCCACGCCCCTTCTTCTGATTGGCCGATACGTTATAGTCCAATATCTTTTGAATGGTTTGACATACAGAGACATGGGTGGTGTCAAATGACCAAGTATCGAGTCCCTGACCCTCATTGGTGCAAATTAGCCACGCCCCTTCTTCTGATTGGCTGATACGTTAAAGTCCAATATCTTTTGAATGGTTTGACATACAGAGACATGGGTGGTGTCAAATGACTAAGTATCGAGTCCCTGACCCTCATTGGTGCAAATTAGCCACGCCCCTTCTTCTGATTGGCCGATACGTTATAGTCCAATATCTTTTGAATGGTTTGACATAGAGAGTCATGGGTGGTGTCAAATGACTAAGTATCGAGTCCTTGACCTTCATGGGTGCATCCCGCGATCATCCGGCAGTAGTCCGTGGCACTTCAAAATTTCCCGGGAATTTTGGTCTAGTTAGTGCCACGGCTGCGCCACGTGGCACTCCTCCTCCATTGAGATGCGCAAGCTCAATGGAGGAGGAGTGCCTCGTGCGCAGCACGAGGCACTCATACTATTGCTCAGGCTTATTATTTATTTATTATTATTCCATATTCTTCCGTATAAACTTCGGCGCGTAACTAGTTGCGCAGCTTTGAGAAAACTCAAAAAGTAAAAACGTAGAAACGTGCGACTTAATCGGGAATCAATTGGTATGACTTTTATAAGCGATTGGCGTGCACGTTTTTGCGCAACGTGCACAAACGTGCGCTTTTTGCCCCATCGTGAACGCATTGCGTGAACTTTGGGGCCTCACCACTCGCACACCGTTACTCGAAAAATTCTGAACCGATTTAGAAAGTTGTAGGCCCTGAATTTAACTACAGTCCTGTGGATTTTCAGAACGATGGCACGAATAGTTTTTGCACGAAGTGCAAAAACATTTCCAAATTTCCAAACTAATGGGGAAGATTTTCCCATGTATTTGTATGGGGCAGCATTTCACACTGTGGGTGTGAAATGTCCGGTGAAGGTTAAAAAAAAAAAAAAATCACCTTTTTTCTGAGTCACCTATCTTTCTCATACTTGCACGTAGAAACGTCATTCAAACTTCAAAACGGAGGAAAACTTCTCTTCTCTCTCTAAACCCCGGACTGTTTTTTCCTAAAATGTACACTTTTCAAGATATGAGCCTTCAAGCGAGGACTAAAAAACCCCCTTTTTCAAATCTAGAGTGGAGGTTTGAATTGATCAGAGTGAGCAGAACCCTGAAAAAATGACCATAATTTTTATTTGTAACTCGACCTCACGGCCGAACCGTAAAAGCTGGACAGATAATTTTTGGTCAGAATGTAGACATACATTTTGGTATTCTTAAAATGTGACTTTGACAGGCGTGGTGTGCACAAAATTTAAACGGGGAGACTAAGAGCCATGCCAATTCCTGTCTCTCTCTCCATTCACTGCAATGTTAAAAAAAAATTTCTTCAAAAAAATCTCATTTTTGTTTTCGAATTGCCGTTACTAACACATTTTAAGGAATATCTGAATAAAATTAAGATTGTCAGAATCTTCCGGGTTCTGTCTCTCTCACGATGTCTTTGTTTTTCTGCTAGGAGCTACAGTTTGATTACAAGGTGAAGTTATTTGAGGCTTGTCAAATCCGAAGAACTAGCTGAGTCATTCCAATACAATATACACTACCATACTTCCGGGTCATGTGACCCAGAACTAGTCACATGACCCACTCAATGCAGACTTCATAATACTTTACCTTGGATAATGGAGGAATCTGAACCCTGACCTTTTGACCTTACATGATCCCCAGTCCTGCTGGGGACAGGTTCATGGGATATATATGTATATTATTATTATTATACATATAAATATTTACATTTGTATATTATATATACATATTAGCCCCGCCCCTTCTTCTGATTGGCCGATACGTTATAGTCCAATATCTTTTGAATGGTTTGACATAGAGTGTCACGGGTGGTATCAAATGACTAAGTATCGAGCCCCTGACCCTCATTGGTGCAAATTAGCCCCGCCCCTTCTTCTGATTGGCTGATACGTTAAAGTCCAATATCTTTTGAATGGTTTGACATAGAGACTCACGGGTGGTATCAAATGACTAAGTATCGAGCCCCTGACCCTCATTGGTGCAAATTAGCCCCGCCCCTTCTTCTGATTGGCCGATACGTTAAAGTCCAATATCTTTTGAATGGTTTGACATACAGAGACATGGGTGGTGTCAAATGACTAAGTATCGAGCCCCTGACCCTCATTGGTGCAAATTAGCCCCGCCCCTTCTTCTGATTGGCTGATACGTTAAAGTCCAATATCTTTTGAATGGTTTGACATACAGAGACATGGGTGGTGTCAAATGACTAAGTATCGAGTCCCTGACCCTCATTGGTGCAAATTAGCCACGCCCCTTCTTCTGATTGGCTGATACGTTAAAGTCCAATATCTTTTGAATGGTTTGACATACAGAGACATAGGTGGTGTCAAATGACTAAGTATCGAGTCCCTGACCCTCATTGGTGCAAATTAGTCCCGCCCCTTCTTCTGATTGGCTGATACGTTATAGTCCAATATCTTTTGAATGGTTTGACATACAGAGACATGGGTGGTGTCAAATGACCAAGTATCGAGTCCCTGACCCTCATTGGTGCAAATTAGTCCCGCCCCTTCTTCTGATTGGCTGATACGTTAAAGTCCAATATCTTTTGAATGGTTTGACATACAGAGACATGGGTGGTGTCAAATGACTAAGTATCGAGTCCCTGACCCTTATTGGTGCAAATTAGCCACGCCCCTTCTTCTGATTGGCCGATACGTTATAGTCCAATATCTTTTGAATGGTTTGACATAGAGAGTCATGGGTGGTGTCAAATGACCAAGTATCGAGTCCTTGACCTTCATGGGTGCATCCCGCGATCATCCGGCAGTAGTCCGTGGCACTTCAAAATTTCCCGGGAATTTTGTCTAGTTAGTGCCACGGCTGCGCCACGTGGCACTCCTCCTCCATTGAGCTGCGCAAGCTCAATGGAGGAGGAGTGCCTCGTGCGCAGCACGAGGCACTCATACTATTGCTCAGGCTTATTATTATTATATATTCTTCCGTAAAAACTTCGGCGCGTAACTAGTCCCGCAGCTTTGAGAAAACGCGAAAAGTAAAAACGTACAAACGTGCGCCTTAATCGGGAATCGATTGGTATGACTTTTATTAGCAATTGGCGTGCACGTTTTTGCGCAACGTGCACAAACGTGCGCTTTTTGCCCCATCCGGAACGCATTGCGTGAACTTTGGGGCCTCACCACTCGCACACCGTTACTCTAAAAATTCTGAACCGATTTAGAAAGTTGTAGGCCCTGAATTTAACTACAGTCCTGTGGATTTTCAGAACGATGGCACGAATAGTTTTTGCACGAAGTGCAAAAACATTTCCAAATTTCCAAACTAATGGGGAAGATTTTCCCATGCATTTCAATGGCGCCATTATAAGCGGATGGGAAAATGTTGAGAAAAAAAAGACAAAATTCACCTTTTTTCCGAGTCACGTATCTTTCTCATACTTGCACGTAGAAACGTCATTCAAACTTCAAAACGGAGGAAAACTTCTCTTCTCTCTCTAAACCCCAGACTGTTTTTTCCTAAAATGTACACTTTTCAAGATATGAGCCCTCAAGCGAGGACTGGAAATCACTTTTTTGTCAAATCTTCAGTGCGGTTCTAATTGATCAGAGTGCGAGAGACTTTGAAAAAATGACCATAATTTTTATTTGTTACTTGAGCTCACGGCCGAACCGTAAAAGCTAGAAAGATAATCTTTGGTCAGAATGTAGACATAGATGTTGAGATTCAAATAATGTGACTTTGACAGGCGTGGTGTGCACAAAATTTGAACGGGGGAGCCAAGAGTCACGCCAAATCCTGCCTCTGTCTCCATTGACTCTAATGTTAAAATAAGTTTTCTTCAAAAAAATCTCATTTTTGTTTTCGAATTGCCGTTACTAACACATTTTAAGGAATATCTGAATAAAATTAAGATTGTCAGAATCTTCCGGGTTCTGTCTCTCTCACGATGTCTTTGTTTTTCTGCTAGGAGCTACAGTTTGATTACAAGGTGAAGTTATTTGAGGCTTGTCAAATCCGAAGAACTAGCTGAGTCATTCCAATACAATATACACTACCATACTTCCGGGTCATGTGACCCAGAACTAGTCACATGACCCACTCAATGCAGACTTCATAATACTTTACCTTGGATAATGGAGGAATCTGAACCCTGACCTTTTGACCTTACATGATCCCCAGTCCTGCTGGGGACAGGTTCATGGGATATATATGTATATTAGTATTATTATACATATAAATATTTACATTTGTATACTATATATACATATTAGCCCCGCCCCTTCTTCTGATTGGCCGATACGTTATAGTCCAATATCCTTTGAATGGTTTGACATAGAGACTCACGGGTGGTATCAAATGACTAAGTATCGAGCCCCTGACCCTCATTGGTGCAAATTAGCCCCGCCCCTTCTTCTGATTGGCTGATACGTTAAAGTCCAATATCTTTTGAATGGTTTGACATACAGAGACATGGGTGGTGTCAAATGACTAAGTATCGAGTCCCTGACCCTCATTGGTGAAAATTAGCCACGCCCCTTCTTCTGATTGGCCGATACGTTATAGTCCAATATCTTTTGAATGGTTTGACATACAGAGACATGGGTGGTGTCAAATGACTAAGTATCGAGTCCCTGACCCTCATTGGTGCAAATTAGCCACGCCCCTTCTTCTGATTGGCTGATACGTTAAAGTCCAATATCTTTTGAATGGTTTGACATACAGAGACATGGGTGGTGTCAAATGACTAAGTATCGAGTCCCTGACCCTCATTGGTGCAAATTAGCCCCGCCCCTTCTTCTGATTGGCTGATACGTTAAAGTCCAATATCTTTTGAATGGTTTGACATACAGAGACATGGGTGGTGTCAAATGACTAAGTATGGAGTCCCTGACCCTCATTGGTGCAAAATAGCCACGCCCCTTCTTCTGATTGGCCGATACGTTATAGTCCAATATCTTTTGAATGGTTTGACATACAGAGACATGGGTGGTGTCAAATGACCAAGTATCGAGTCCCTGACCCTCATTGGTGCAAATTAGCCACGCCCCTTCTTCTGATTGGCTGATACGTTAAAGTCCAATATCTTTTGAATGGTTTGACATACAGAGACATGGGTGGTGTCAAATGACTAAGTATCGAGTCCCTGACCCTCATTGGTGCAAATTAGCCACGCCCCTTCTTCTGATTGGCCGATACGTTATAGTCCAATATCTTTTGAATGGTTTGACATAGAGAGTCATGGGTGGTGTCAAATGACTAAGTATCGAGTCCTTGACCTTCATGGGTGCATCCCGCGATCATCCGGCAGTAGTCCGTGGCACTTCAAAATTTCCCGGGAATTTTGGTCTAGTTATTATTATTATTCCATATTCTTCCGTATAAACTTCGGCGCGTAACTAGTCGCACAGCTTTGAGAAAACTCAAAAAGTAAAAACGTAGAAACGTGCGACTTAATCGGGAATCAATTGGTATGACTTTTATAAGCGATTGGCGTGCACGTTTTTGTGCAACGTGCACAAACGTGCGCTTTTTGCCCCATCCGGAACGCATTGCGTGAACTTTGGGGCCTCACCACTCGCATACCGTTACTCGAAAAATTCTGAACCGATTTAGAAAGTTGTAGGCCCTGAATTTAACTACAGTCCTCTGGATTTTCAGAACGATGGCACGAATAGTTTTTGCACGAAGTGCAAAAACATTTCCAAATTTCCAAACTAATGGGGAACTGTTTTCCCATGCATTTCAATGGCGCCATTCAAAGCGGATGGGAAAATGTTGAGAAAAAAAAGACAAAATTCACCTTTTTTCCGAGTCACGTATCTTTCTCATACTTGGACGTAGAAACGTCATTCAAACTTCAAAACGGAGGAAAACTTCTCTTCTCTCTCCAAACCCCGGACTGTTTTTTCCTAAAATGTACACTTTTCAAGATATGAGCCCTCAAGCGAGGACTGGAAATCACTTTTTTGTCAAATCTTCAGTGCGGTTCTAATTGATCAGAGTGCGAGAGACTTTCAAAAAATGAACATAATTTTTATTTGTAACTCGAGCTCACGGGCAAACCGTAAAAGCTAGAAAGATCATTTTTGGTCAGAATGTAGACATACATTTTGGTATTCTTAAAATGTGACTTTGACAGGCGTGGTGTGCACAAAATTTTAACGGGGGAGCCAAGAGTCACGCCAAATCCTGCCTCTGTCTCCATTGACTCTAATGTTAAATGAAGTTTTCTTCAAAAAAATCTCATTTTTGTTTTCGAATTGCCGTTACTAACACATTTTAAGGAATATCTGAATAAAATTAAGATTGTCAGAATCTTCCGGGTTCTGTCTCTCTCACGATGTCTTTGTTTTTCTGCTAGGAGCTACAGTTTGATTACAAGGTGAAGTTATTTGAGGCTTGTCAAATCCGAAGAACTAGCTGAGTCATTCCAATACAATATACACTACCATACTTCCGGGTCATGTGACCCAGAACTGGTCACATGACCCACTCAATGCAGACTTCATAATACTTTACCTTGGATAATGGAGGAATCTGAACCCTGACCTTTTGACCTTACATGATCCCCAGTCCTGCTGGGGACAGGTTCATGGGATATATATGTATATTATTATTATTATACATATAAATATTTACATTTGTATATTATATATACATATTAGCCCCGCCCCTTCTTCTGATTGGCCGATACGTTATAGTCCAATATCTTTTGAATGGTTTGACATAGAGACTCACGGGTGGTATCAAATGACTAAGTATCGAGCCCCTGACCCTCATTGGTGCAAATTAGCCACGCCCCTTCTTCTGATTGGCCGATACGTTATAGTCCAATATCTTTTGAATGGTTTGACATACAGAGACATGGGTGGTGTCAAATGACTAAGTATCGAGTCCCTGACCCTCATTGGTGCAAATTAGCCACGCCCCTTCTTCTGATTGGCCGATACGTTATAGTCCAATATCTTTTGAATGGTTTGACATACAGAGACATGGGTGGTGTCAAATGACTAAGTATCGAGTCCCCGACCCTCATTGGTGCAAATTAGCCACGCCCCTTCTTCTGATTGGCCGATACGTTAAAGTCCAATATCTTTTGAATGGTTTGACATACAGAGACATGGGTGGTGTCAAATGACTAAGTATGGAGTCCCTGACCCTCATTGGTGCAAATAAGCCACGCCCCTTCTTCTGATTGGCCGATACGTTATAGTCCAATATCTTTTGAATGGTTTGACATACAGAGACATGGGTGGTGTCAAATGACCAAGTATCGAGTCCCTGACCCTCATTGGTGCAAATTAGCCACGCCCCTTCTTCTGATTGGCCGATACGTTAAAGTCCAATATCTTTTGAATGGTTTGACATACAGAGACATGGGTGGTGTCAAATGACTAAGTATGGAGTCCCTGACCCTCATTGGTGCAAATTAGCCACGCCCCTTCTTCTGATTGGCCGATACGTTATAGTCCAATATCTTTTGAATGGTTTGACATACAGAGACATGGGTGGTGTCAAATGACCAAGTATCGAGTCCCTGACCCTCATTGGTGCAAATTAGCCACGCCCCTTCTTCTGATTGGCCGATACGTTAAAGTCCAATATCTTTTGAATGGTTTGACATACAGAGACATGGGTGGTGTCAAATGACTAAGTATCAAGTCCTTGACCTTCATGGGTGCATCCCGCGATCATCCGGCAGTAGTCCGTGGCACTTCAAAATTTCCCGGGAATTTTGGTCTAGTTATTTATTATTATTTATTCCATATTCTTCCGTATAAACTTCGGCGCGTAACTAGTCGCACAGCTTTGAGAAAACTCAAAAAGTAAAAACGTAGAAACGTGCGACTTAATCGGGAATCAATTGGTATGACTTTTATAAGCGATTGGCGTGCACGTTTTTGCGCAACGTGCACAAACGTGCGCTTTTTGCCCCATCCGGAACGCATTGCGTGAACTTTGGGGCCTCACCACTCGCATACCGTTACTCGAAAAATTCTGAACCGATTTAGAAAGTTGTAGGCCCTGAATTTAACTACAGTCCTCTGGATTTTCAGAACGATGGCACGAATAGTTTTTGCACGAAGTGCAAAAACATTTCCAAATTTCCAAACTAATGGGGAAGATTTTCCCATGCATTTCAATGGCGCCATTATAAGCGGATGGGAAAATGTTGAGAAAAAAAAGACAAAATTCACCTTTTTTCCGAGTCACGTATCTTTCTCATACTTGGACGTAGAAACGTCATTCAAACTTCAAAACGGAGGAAAACTTCTCTTCTCTCTCCAAACCCCGGACTGTTTTTTCCTAAAATGTACACTTTTCAAGATATGAGCCTTCAAGCGAGGACTAAAAAACCCCCTTTTTCAAATCTAGAGTGGCGGTTTTAATTGATCAGAGTGAGCAGAACCCTGAAAAAATGACCATAATTTTTATTTGTAACTCGACCTCACGGCCGAACCGTAAAAGCTGGACAGATAATTTTTGGTCAGAATGTAGACATACATTTTGGTATTCTTAAAATGTGACTTTGACAGGCGTGGTGTGCACAAAATTTAAACGGGGAGACTAAGAGCCATGCCAATTCCTGTCTCTATCTCCATTCACTGCAATGTTAAATAAAAATTTCTTCAAAAAAATCTCATTTTTGTTTTCGAATTGCCGTTACTAACACATTTTAAGGAATATCTGAATAAAATTAAGATTGTCAGAATCTTCCGGGTTCTGTCTCTCTCACGATGTCTTTGTTTTTCTGCTAGGAGCTACAGTTTGTTTACAAGGTGAAGTTATTTGAGGCTTGTCAAATCCGAAGAACTAGCTGAGTCATTCCAATACAATATACACTACCATACTTCCGGGTCATGTGACCCAGAACTAGTCACATGACCCACTCAATGCAGACTTCATAATACTTTACCTTGGATAATGGAGGAATCTGAACCCTGACCTTTTGACCTTACATGATCCCCAGTCCTGCTGGGGACAGGTTCATGGGATATATATGTATATTATTATTATTATACATATAAATATTTACATTTGTATATTATATATACATATTAGCCCCGCCCCTTCTTCTGATTGGCCGATACGTTATAGTCCAATATCTTTTGAATGGTTTGACATAGAGACTCACGGGTGGTATCAAATGACTAAGTATCGAGCCCCTGACCCTCATTGGTGCAAATTAGCCCCGCCCCTTCTTCTGATTGGCCGATACGTTATAGTCCAATATCTTTTGAATGGTTTGACATAGAGACTCACGGGTGGTATCAAATGACTAAGTATCGAGCCCCTGACCCTCATTGGTGCAAATTAGCCCCGCCCCTTCTTCTGATTGGCCGATACGTTATAGTCCAATATCTTTTGAATGGTTTGACATAGAGACTCACGGGTGGTATCAAATGACTAAGTATCGAGCCCCTGACCCTCATTGGTGCAAATTAGCCCCGCCCCTTCTTCTGATTGGCTGATACGTTAAAGTCCAATATCTTTTGAATGGTTTGACATACAGAGACATGGGTGGTGTCAAATGACTAAGTATCGAGTCCCTGACCCTCATTGGTGCAAATTAGCCACGCCCCTTCTTCTGATTGGCTGATACGTTAAAGTCCAATATCTTTTGAATGGTTTGACATACAGAGACATGGGTGGTGTCAAATGACTAAGTATCGAGTCCCTGACCCTCATTGGTGCAAATTAGCCCCGCCCCTTCTTCTGATTGGCTGATACGTTAAAGTCCAATATCTTTTGAATGGTTTGACATACAGAGACATGGGTGGTGTCAAATGAACAAGTATCGAGTCCCTGACCCTCATTGGTGCAAATTAGCCACGCCCCTTCTTCTGATTGGCCGATACGTTATAGTCCAATATCTTTTGAATGGTTTGACATAGAGAGTCATGGGTGGTGTCAAATGACCAAGTATCGAGTCCTTGACCTTCATGGGTGCATCCCGCGATCATCCGGCAGTAGTCCGTGGCACTTCAAAATTTCCCGGGAATTTTGGTCTAGTTAGTGCCACGGCTGCGCCACGTGGCACTCCTCCTCCATTGAGCTTCGCAATGGAGGAGGAGTGCCTCGTGCGCAGCACGAGGCACTCTTACTATTGCTCAGGCTTATTATTTATTTATTATTACATATTCTTCCGTATAAACTTCGGCGCGTAACTAGTCCCTCAGCTTTGAGAAAACGCGAAAAGTAAAAACGTAGAAACGTGCGCCTTAATCGGGAATCGATTGGTATGACTTTTATTAGCGATTGGCGTGCACGTTTTTGCGCAACGTGCACAAACGTGCACTTTTTGCCCCATCCGGAACGCATTGCGTCAACTTTGGGGCCTCACCACTCGCACACCGTTACTCGAAAAATTATGAACCGATTTAGAAAGTTGTAGGCCCTGAATTTAACTACATTCCTGTGGATTTTCAGAACGATGGCACGAATAGTTTTTGCACGAAGTGCAAAAACATTTCCAAATTTCCAAACTAATGGGGACCATGTATTTGTATGGGGCAGCATTTCACACTGTGTGTGGGATGAGGTTAAAAAAAAAAAAAATCACCTTTTTTCTGAGTCACCTATCTTTCTCATACTTGCACGTAGAAACGTCATTCAAACTTCAAAACGGAGGAAAACTTCTCTTCTCTCTCTAAACCCCAGACTGTTTTTTCCTAAAATGTACACTTTTCAAGATATGAGCCCTCAAGCGAGGACTGGAAATCACTTTTTTGTCAAATCTTCAGTGCGGTTCTAATTGATCAGAGTGCGAGAGACTTTGAAAAAATGACCATAATTTTTATTTGTAACTCGAGCTCACGGCCGAACCGTAAAAGCTAGAAAGATAATCTTTGGTCAGAATGTAGACATAGATGTTGAGATTCAAATAATGTGACTTTGACAGGCGTGGTGTGCACAAAATTTGAACGGGGGAGCCAAGAGTCACGCCAAATCCTGCCTCTGTCTCCATTGACTCTAATGTTAAAATAAGTTTTCTTCAAAAAAATCTCATTTTTGTTTTCGAATTGCCGTTACTAACACATTTTAAGGAATATCTGAATAAAATTAAGATTGTCAGAATCTTCCGGGTTCTGTCTCTCTCACGATGTCTTTGTTTTTCTGCTAGGAGCTACAGTTTGATTACAAGGTGAAGTTATTTGAGAATTGTCAAATCCGAAAAACTAGCTGAGTCATTCCAATACAATATACACTACCATACTTCCGGGTCATGTGACCCAGAACTAGTCACATGACCCACTCAATGCAGACTTCATAATACTTTACCTTGGATAATGGAGGAATCTGAACCCTGACCTTTTGACCTTACATGATCCCCAGTCCTGCTGGGGACAGGTTCATGGGATATATATGTATATTATTATTATTATACATATAAATATTTACATTTGTATATTATATATACATATTAGCCCCGCCCCTTCTTCTGATTGGCCGATACGTTATAGTCCAATATCTTTTGAATGGTTTGACATAGAGACTCACGGGTGGTATCAAATGACTAAGTATCGAGCCCCTGACCCTCATTGGTGCAAATTAGCCCCGCCCCTTCTTCTGATTGGCTGATACGTTATAGTCCAATATCTTTTGAATGGTTTGACATACAGAGACATGGGTGGTGTCAAATGACTAAGTATCGAGTCCCTGACCCTCATTGGTGCAAATTAGCCACGCCCCTTCTTCTGATTGGCTGATACGTTAAAGTCCAATATCTTTTGAATGGTTTGACATACAGAGACATGGGTGGTGTCAAATGACTAAGTATCGAGTCCCTGACCCTCATTGGTGCAAATTAGCCCCGCCCCTTCTTCTGATTGGCTGATACGTTAAAGTCCAATATCTTTTGAATGGTTTGACATACAGAGACATGGGTGGTGTCAAATGACTAAGTATGGAGTCCCTGACCCTCATTGGTGCAAATTAGCCACGCCCCTTCTTCTGATTGGCCGATACGTTATAGTCCAATATCTTTTGAATGGTTTGACATACAAAGACATGGGTGGTGTCAAATGACCAAGTATCGAGTCCCTGACCCTCATTGGTGCAAATTAGCCACGCCCCTTCTTCTGATTGGCCGATACGTTAAAGTCCAATATCTTTTGAATGGTTTGACATACAGAGACATGGGTGGTGTCAAATGACTAAGTATCGAGTCCCTGACCCTCATTGGTGCCAATTAGCCCCGCCCCTTCTTCTGATTGGCCGATACGTTATAGTCCAATATCTTTTGAATGGTTTGACATAGAGAGTCATGGGTGGTGTCAAATGACTAAGTATCGAGTCCTTGACCTTCATGGGTGCATCCCGCGATCATCCGGCAGTAGTCCGTGGCACTTCAAAATTTCCCGGGAATTTTGTCTAGTTAGTGCCACGGCTGCGCCACGTGGCACGCCTCCTCCATTGAGATGCGCAAGCTCAATGGAGGAGGAGTGCCTCGTGCGCAGCACGAGGCACTAATACTATTGCTCAGGCTTATTAGTGCCACGGCTGCGCCACGTGGCACTCCTCCTCCATTGAGATGCGCAAGCTCAATGGAGGAGGAGTGCCTCGTGCGCAGCACGAGGCACTAATACTATTGCTCAGGCTTATTATTATTTATTATTATTATTCCATATTCTTCCGTATGAACTTCGGCGCGTAACTAGTTGCGCAGCTTTGAGAAAACTCAAAAAGTAAAAACGTAGAAACGTGCGCCTTAATCGGGAATCGATTGGTATGACTTTTATTAGCGATTGGCGAGCACGTTTTTGCGCAACGTGCACAAACGTGCACTTTTTGCCCCATCCGGAACGCATTGCGTCAACTTTGGGGCCTCACCACTCGCACACCGTTACTCGAAAAATTATGAACCGATTTAGAAAGTTGTAGGCCCTGAATTTAACTACATTCCTGTGGATTTTCAGAACGATGGCACGAATAGTTTTTGCACGAAGTGCAAAAACATTTCCAAATTTCCAAACTAATGGGGACCATGTATTTGTATGGGGCAGCATTTCACACTGTGTGTGGGATGAGGTTAAAAAAAAAAAAATCACCTTTTTTCTGAGTCACCTATCTTTCTCATACTTGCACGTAGAAAGGTCATTCAAACTTCAAAACGGAGGAAAACTTCTCTTCTCTCTCTAAACCCCGGACTGTTTTTTCCTAAAATGTACACTTTTCAAGATATGAGCGCTCAAGCGAGGACTGGAAATCACTTTTTTGTCAAATCTTCAGTGCGGTTCTAATTGATCAGAGTGCGAGAGACTTTAAAAAAATGATCATAATTTTTATTTGTAACTCGACCTCACGGCCAAACCGTAAAAGGTAGACAGATCATTTTTGGTCAGAATATAGACATAGGTTTTGTGATTCATAAAATGTGACTTTGACAGGCGTGGTGTGCACAAAATTTGAACGGGGAGACTAACAGCCATGCCAAATCCTGTCTTTCTCTCCATTGACTCCCATAATAAATAACGTTTTCTTCAAAAAAATCTCATTTTTATTTTCGAATTGCCGTTACTAACACATTTTAAGGAATATCTGAATAAAATTAAGATTGTCAGAATCTTCCGGGTTCTGTCTCTCTCACGATGTCTTTGTTTTTCTGCTAGGAGCTACAGTTTGATTACAAGGTGAAGTTATTTGAGGCTTGTCAAATCCGAAGAACTAGCTGAGTCATTCCAATACAATATACACTACCATACTTCCGGGTCATGTGACCCAGAACTAGTCACATGACCCACTCAATGCAGACTTCATAATACTTTACCTTGGATAATGGAGGAATCTGAACCCTGACCTTTTGACCTTACATGATCCCCAGTCCTGCTGGGGACAGGTTCATGGGATATATATGTATATTATTATTATTATACATATAAATATTTACATTTGTATATTATATATACATATTAGCCCCGCCCCTTCTTCTGATTGGCCGATACGTTATAGTCCAATATCTTTTGAATGGTTTGACATAGAGACTCACGGGTGGTATCAAATGACTAAGTATCGAGCCCCTGACACTCATTGGTGCAAATTAGCCCCGCCCCTTCTTCTGATTGGCTGATACGTTAAAGTCCAATATCTTTTGAATGGTTTGACATACAGAGACATGGGTGGTGTCAAATGACTAAGTATCGAGTCCCTGACCCTCATTGGTGCAAATTAGCCACGCCCCTTCTTCTGATTGGCCGATACGTTATAGTCCAATATCTTTTGAATGGTTTGACATACAGAGACATGGGTGGTGTCAAATGACTAAGTATCGAGTCCCTGACCCTCATTGGTGCAAATTAGCCACGCCCCTTCTTCTGATTGGCTGATACGTTAAAGTCCAATATCTTTTGAATGGTTTGACATACAGAGACATGGGTGGTGTCAAATGACTAAGTATGGAGTCCCTCACCCTCATTGGTGCAAATTAGCCACGCCCCTTCTTCTGATTGGCCGATACGTTATAGTCCAATATCTTTTGAATGGTTTGACATACAGAGACATGGGTGGTGTCAAATGACCAAGTATCGAGTCCCTGACCCTCATTGGTGCAAATTAGCCCCGCCCCTTCTTCTGATTGGCTGATACGTTAAAGTCCAATATCTTTTGAATGGTTTGACATACAGAGACATGGGTGGTGTCAAATGACTAAGTATCGAGTCCCTGACCCTCATTGGTGCAAATTAGCCACGCCCCTTCTTCTGATTGGCCGATACGTTATAGTCCAATATCTTTTGAATGGTTTGACATACAGAGACATGGGTGGTGTCAAATGACTAAGTATCGAGTCCCTGACCCTCATTGGTGCAAATTAGCCACGCCCCTTCTTCTGATTGGCCGATACGTTATAGTCCAATATCTTTTGAATGGTTTGACATACAGAGACATGGGTGGTGTCAAATGACTAAGTATCGAGTCCCTGACCCTCATTGGTGCAAATTAGCCCCGCCCCTTCTTCTGATTGGCCGATACGTTAAAGTCCAATATCTTTTGAATGGTTTGACATACAGACACATGGGTGGTGTCAAATGACTAAGTATCGAGTCCCTGACCCTCATTGGTGCAAATTAGCCCCGCCCCTTCTTCTGATTGGCCGATACGTTATAGTCCAATATCTTTTGAATGGTTTGACATAGAGAGTCATGGGTGGTGTCAAATGACCAAGTATCGAGTCCTTGACCTTCATGGGTGCATCCCGCGATCATCCGGCAGTAGTCCGTGGCACTTCAAAATTTCCCGGGAATTTTGGTCTAGTTTATTTATTATTATTCCATATTCTTCCGTATAAACTTCGGCGCGTAACTAGTTGCGCAGCTTTGAGAAAACTCAAAAAGTAAAAACGTAGAAACGTGCGACTTAATCGGGAATCAATTGGTATGACTTTTATAAGCGATTGGCGTGCACGTTTTTGCGCAACGTGCACAAACGTGCACTTTTTGCCCCATCCGGAACGCATTGCGTGAACTTTGGGGCCTCACCACTCGCATACCGTTACTCGAAAAATTCTGAACCGATTTAGAAAGTTGTAGGCCCTGAATTTAACTACAGTCCTCTGGATTTTCAGAACGATGGCACGAATAGTTTTTGCACGAAGTGCAAAAACATTTCCAAATTTCCAAACTAATGGGGAAGATTTTCCCATGTATTTGTATGGGGCAGCATTTCACACTGTGGGTGTAAAATGTCCGGTGAAGGTTAAAAAAAAAAAAAATCACCTTTTTTCTGAGTCACCTATCTTTCTCATACTTGCACGTAGAAACGTCATTCAAACTTCAAAACGGAGGAAAACTTCTCTTCTCTCTCCAAACCCCAGACTGTTTTTTCCTAAAATGTACACTTTTCAAGATATGAGCCCTCAAGCGAGGACTGGAAATCACTTTTTTGTCAAATCTTCAGTGCGGTTCTAATTGATCAGAGTGCGAGAGACTTTGAAAAAATGACCATAATTTTTATTTGTAACTTGAGCTCACGGCCGAACCGTAAAAGCTAGAAAGATAATCTTTGGTCAGAATGTAGACATAGATGTTGAGATTCAAATAATGTGACTTTGACAGGCGTGGTGTGCACAAAATTTGAACGGGGGAGCCAAGAGTCACGCCAAATCCTGCCTCTGTCTCCATTAAGTCTAATGTTAAAATAAGTTTTCTTCAAAAAAATCTCATTTTTGTTTTCGAATTGCCGTTACTAACACATTTTAAGGAATATCTGAATAAAATTAAGATTGTCAGAATCTTCCGGGTTCTGTCTCTCTCACGATGTCTTTGTTTTTCTGCTAGGAGCTACAGTTTGATTACAAGGTGAAGTTATTTGAGACTTGTCAAATCCGAAGAACTAGCTGAGTCATTCCAATACAATATACACTACCATACTTCCGGGTCATGTGACCCAGAACTAGTCACATGACCCACTCAATGCAGACTTCATAATACTTTACCTTGGATAATGGAGGAATCTGAACCCTGACCTTTTGACCTTACATGATCCCCAGTCCTGCTGGGGACAGGTTCATGGGATATATATGTATATTATTATTATTATACATATAAATATTTACATTTGTATATTATATATACATATTAGCCCCGCCCCTTCTTCTGATTGGCCGATACGTTATAGTCCAATATCTTTTGAATGGTTTGACATAGAGACTCACGGGTGGTATCAAATGACTAAGTATCGAGCCCCTGACCCTCATTGGTGCTAATTAGCCCCGCCCCTTCTTCTGATTGGCTGATACGTTAAAGTCCAATATCTTTTGAATGGTTTGACATAGAGACTCACGGGTGGTATCAAATGACTAAGTATCGAGCCCCTGACCCTCATTGGTGCAAATTAGCCACGCCCCTTCTTCTGATTGGCTGATACGTTAAAGTCCAATATCTTTTGAATGGTTTGACATACAGAGACATGGGTGGTGTCAAATGACTAAGTATCGAGTCCCTGACCCTCATTGGTGCAAATTAGCCACGCCCCTTCTTCTGATTGGCTGATACGTTAAAGTCCAATATCTTTTGAATGGTTTGACATACAGAGACATGGGTGGTGTCAAATGACTAAGTATCGAGTCCCTGACCCTCATTGGTGCAAATTAGCCCCGCCCCTTCTTCTGATTGGCTGATACGTTAAAGTCCAATATCTTTTGAATGGTTTGACATACAGAGACATGGGTGGTGTCAAATGACTAAGTATCGAGTCCCTGACCCTCATTGGTGCAAATTTGCCCCGCCCCTTCTTCTGATTGGCTGATACGTTAAAGTCCAATATCTTTTGAATGGTTTGACATACAGAGACATGGGTGGTGTCAAATGACTAAGTATGGAGTCCCTGACCCTCATTGGTGCAAATTAGCCACGCCCCTTCTTCTGATTGGCCGATACGTTATAGTCCAATATCTTTTGAATGGTTTGACATACAGAGACATGGGTGGTGTCAAATGACCAAGTATCGAGTCCCTGACCCTCATTGGTGCAAATTAGCCACGCCCCTTCTTCTGATTGGCCGATACGTTATAGTCCAATATCTTTTGAATGGTTTGACATAGAGAGTCATGGGTGGTGTCAAATGACCAAGTATCGAGTCCTTGACCTTCATGGGTGCATCCCGCGATCATCCGGCAGTAGTCCGTGGCACTTCAAAATTTCCCGGGAATTTTGGTCTAGTTTATTTATTTATTCCATATTCTTCCGTATAAACTTCGGCGCGTAACTAGTCCCACAGCTTTGAGAAAACGCGAAAAGTAAAAACGTAGAAACGTGCGCCTTAATCGGGAATCGATTGGTATGACTTTTATTAGCGATTGGCGTGCACGTTTTTGCGCAACGTGCACAAACGTGCACTTTTTGCCCCATCCGGAACGCATTGCGTCAACTTTGGGGCCTCACCACTCGCACACCGTTACTCGAAAAATTATTAACCGATTTAGAAAGTTGTAGGCCCTGAATTTAACTACAGTCCTCTGGATTTTCAGAACGATGGCACGAATAGTTTTTGCACGAAGTGCAAAAACATTTCCAAATTTCCAAACTAATGGGGAGAGCATTTTCCCATGTATTCCTATGGCGCCATTCAAAGCGGATGGGAAAATGTCGAGAAAAAAGACAAAATTCACCTTTTTTCTGAGTCACGTATCTTTCTCATACTTGCACGTAGAAACGTCATTCAAACTTCAAAACGGAGGAAAACTTCTCTTCTCTCTCCAAACCCGAAACTGTTTTTTCCTAAAATGTACACTTTTCAAGATATGAGCCCTCAAGCGAGGACTGGAAATCACTTTTTTTCAAATCTAGAGCACGGGAGTCAGTTTGCTAGAGTGTAGTTACACTGAAAAAAAAACATGATTTCTTATTTGTAACTCGAGGTCACGGCCAAACCGTAAAAGGTAGACAGATAATTTTTGGTCAGAATATAGACATAGGTTTTGTGATTCATAAAATGTGACTTTGACAGGCGTGGTGTGCACAAAATTTTAACGGGGGAGCCAACAGACACACCAGTTCCTCTCTCTCTCTTCATTGACTCCCATGTTAAATGAAGTTTTCTTAAAAAAAATCTCATTTTTGTTTTCGAATTGCCGTTACTAACACATTTTAAGGAATATCTGTATGAAAATAACATTTAGATAATCTGGTAGGTTCTCCGTTTCTCAAAATGTTTTCGTTTTTCTGCTAAGAGCTACGGTTTGAGCGCAAAGTGGAGTTATTTCAGGTTTGTCACAACCGTTAATCCAGCTGAGTCATTCCCGCTCCCTCTGTATCAGGTTCTTGTTGCCCCTAGCAACAAGAGCTCAGCTGTACTGATTAGACTGACCCAGAACTGGTCACATGACTCACTCAGTACATACTTCATAGTATAACCTGGAAAATGGAGAAATCTGAACCCTGACCTTTTAACCTTAGATGAACACACACACACACACACAAACACACACACACACACACACACACACACACACACACACACACACACACACACACGATAGGTGTTATTATGGGATGGCAGGTGTTTTTATAGGATGTTAGTGTTATTATGGGATGGCAGGTGTTTTTATAGGATATTAGTGTTATTATGGGATGTCAGGTGTTTTTATAGGATGTTAGTGTTATTATGGGATGTCAGGTGTTTTTATAGGATGTTAGTGTTATTATGGGATGTCAGGTGTTTTTATAGGATGTTAGTGTTATTATGGGATGTTAGTGTTATTATGGGATGGTAGGTGTTTATTATGGGATGGTAGTGTTATTGGTGTTAGCGGTCCCGTTAGCGGTTCTGTTAGCGGTCCTGTTAGCGATCCCGTTAGCGGTCCCGTTAGCGGTCCAGTTAGCGATCCCGTTAGCGGTCCAGTTAGCGACCCCGTTAGCGGTCCCGTTAGCAATCCCGTTAGCGGTCCCGTTAGCGGTTGTTAGCGATCCCGTTAGCGATCCCGTTAGCGGCTCAGTTAGCGATCCCGTTAGCGGTTTGGTTAGCGGTCCCGTTAGCGGTTCAGTTAGCGATTCCGTTAGCGATCCCGTTAGCGGTCCCGTTAGCGGTCCAGTTAGCGGTCCCGTTAGCGGTCCCGTTAGCAATCCCATTAGCGGCCCCGTTAGCGGTTCCGCTAGCGGTTGTTAGCGATCCCGTTAGCGGTCCTGTTAGCGGTTCTGTTAGCGGTCCCATTAGCGGTTCCGTTAGCGGTTGTTAGCGGTCCCGTTAGCGACCCCATTAGCGGCTCGGTTAGCGGTCCCATTAGCGATCCCGTTAGCGATCCCGTTAGCGATCCCGTCAGCGGTTGTTAGCGATCCCGTTAGCGGTTCTGTTAGCGGTTCTGTTAGCGGTTCCGTTAGCGGTTGTTAGCGGTCCCGTTAGCGACCCCATTAGCGGCTCGGTTAGCGGTCCCATTAGCGATCCCGTTAGCGATCCCGTTAGCGATCCCGTTAGCGATCCCGTTAGCGGTCCAGTTAGCGATCCCGTTAGCGATCCCATTAGCGGTCCCGTTAGCGGTCTCGTTAGCGGTTCCGTTAGCGGTTGTTAGCGGCTCGGTTAGCGATTCCGTTAGCGGCTCGGTTAGCGATCCCGTTAGCGATCCTGTTAGCGGTCCCGTTAGCGGTCCCGTTAGCGGTTCCGTTAGCGGTTCTGTTAGCGGTCCCACTAGCGGTTCCGTTAGCGGTTGTTAGCGGTCCCGTTAGCGACCCCATTAGCGGCTCGGTTAGCGGTCCCATTAGCGATCCTGTTAGCGATCCCATTAGCGATCCCGTTAGCGGTTGTTAGCGATCCCGTTAGCGGTCCTGTTAGCGGTTCTGTTAGCGGTTCTGTTAGCGGTCCCGTTAGCGGTTCCGTTAGTGGTTGTTAGCGGTCCCGTTAGCGACCCCATTAGCGGCTCGGTTAGCGGTCCCATTAGCGATCCCGTTAGCGATCCCGTTAGCGGTCCCGTTAGCGATCCCGTTAGCGATCCCATTAGCGGTCCCGTTAGCGGTCTCGTTAGCGGTTCCGTTAGCGGTTGTTAGCGGCTCGGTTAGCGATTCCGTTAGCGGCTCGGTTAGCGATCCCGTTAGCTATCCCGTTAGCGGTCCCGTTAGCGGTCTTGTTAGCGGTTCTATTAGCCTATTACATATTTTCTGTAATAACTTTTGAATGGTTTGACATAGAGAGTCATGGGTGGTGTCATTGGAATCTGTATCGAGTCCTTGACCCTCATTGGTGCAAATTAGCCCCGCCCCTTCTTCTGATTGGCTGATACGTTATAGTCAAATATCTTTTGAATGGTATGACATACAGAGTCATGGATGATGTCATATTAATCAGTATATTAATCAGTATCGAGCCCCGCGATCATCCGGCAGTAGTCCGTGGCACTTCAAAATTTCCCGGGAATTTTGGTCTAGTTTATTATATATTCTTCCGTAAAAACTTCGGCGCGTAACTAGTCCCACAGCTTTGAGAAAACGCGAAAAGTAAAAACGTAGAAACGTGCGCCTTAATCGGGAATCGATGGGTATGACTTTTATAAGCAATTGGCGTGCACGTTTTTGCGCAACGTGCACAAACGTGCGCTTTTTGCCCCATCCGGAACGCATTGCGTGAACTTTGGGGCCTCACCACTCGCACACCGTTACTCGAAAAATTCTGAACCGATTTAGAAAGTTGTAGGCCCTGAATTTAACTACAGTCCTGTGGATTTTCAGAACGATGGCACGAATAGTTTTTGCACAAAGTGCAAAAACATTTCCAAATTTCCAAACTAATGGGGAAGATTTTCCCATGCATTTCAATGGCGCCATTATAAGCGGATGGGAAAATGTTGAGAAAAAAAAGACAAAATTCACCTTTTTTCCGAGTCACGTATCTTTCTCATACTTGCACGTAGAAACGTCATTCAAACTTCAAAACGGAGGAAAAGTTCTCTTCTCTCTCCAAACCCCGGACTGTTTTTTCCTAAAATGTACACTTTTCAAGATATGAGCGCTCAAGCGAGGACTGGAAATCACTTTTTTGTCAAATCTTCAGTGCGGTTCGAATTCATTAGAGTGGAGAGACTTTCGAAAAATGATCATAATTTTTATTTGTAACTCGAGCTCACGGGCAAACCGTAAAAGCTAGAAAGATAATTTTTGGTCAGAATGTAGACATGGATGTTGAGATTCATAAAATGTGACTTTGACAGGCGTGGTGTGCACACAATTTTAACGGGGGGCCCAACAGACACGCCAAATCCTGTCTCGCTCTCCATTGAGTCCCATGTTAAATGAAGTTTTCTTCAAAAAAATCTCATTTTTGTTTTCGAATTGCCGTTACTAACACATTTTAAGGAATATCTGAATGAAAATAAGATTGACAGAATGTTCTGGGTTCTCCGTCTCTCACGATGTTTTCATTTTTCTGCTAAGAGCTACGGTTTGACCGCAAAGTGGAGTGATTTGAGGTTTGTCACAACCGAAAATCTAGCTGTCATTCCCGCTCCCTCTGTATCAGGTTCTTGTTGCCCCTAACAACCAGAGCACAGCTGTGCTGATTAGACTGACCCAGACCTTGTCACATGACACAGTCATTACAGACTTCATGTAATATAACCTGGATAATGGAGGAATCTGAACCCTGACCTTTTGACCTTACATGATCCCCAGTCCTGCTGGGAACAGGTTCATTGGATATATATGTATATTATTATTATTATACATATAAATATTTACATTTGTATATTATATATACAAATTAGCCCCGCCCCTTCTTGTGATTGGCCGATACGTTATAGTCCAATATCTTTTGAATGGTTTGACATACAGAGACATGGGTGGTGTCAAATGACTAAGTATCGAGTCCCTGACCCTCATTGGTGCAAATTAGCCACGCCCCTTCTTCTGATTGGCCGATACGTTATAGTCCAATATCTTTTGAATGGTTTGACATACAGAGACATGGGTGGTGTCAAATGACTAAGTATCGAGTCCCTGACCCTCATTGGTGCAAATTAGCCACGCCCCTTCTTCTGATTGGCTGATACGTTAAAGTCCAATATCTTTTGAATGGTTTGACATACAGAGACATGGGTGGTGTCAAATGACTAAGTATGGAGTCCCTGACCCTCATTGGTGCAAATTAGCCCCGCCCCTTCTTCTGATTGGCTGATACGTTAAAGTCCAATATCTTTTGAATGGTTTGACATACAGAGACATGGGTGGTGTCAAATGACTAAGTATCGAGTCCCTGACCCTCATTGGTGCAAATTAGCCACGCCCCTTCTTCTGATTGGCTGATACGTTAAAGTCCAATATCTTTTGAATGGTTTGACATACAGAGACATGGGTGGTGTCAAATGACTAAGTATCGAGTCCCTGACCCTCATTGGTGCAAATTAGCCACGCCCCTTCTTCTGATTGGCTGATACGTTAAAGTCCAATATCTTTTGAATGGTTTGACATACAGAGACATGGGTGGTGTCAAATGACTAAGTATGGAGTCCCTGACCCTCATTGGTGCAAATTAGCCCCGTCCCTTCTTCTGATTGGCTGATACGTTAAAGTCCAATATCTTTTGAATGGTTTGACATACAGAGACATGGGTGGTGTCAAATGACTAAGTATCGAGTCCCTGACCTTCATGGGTGCATCCCGCGATCATCCGGCAGTAGTCCGTGGCACTTCAAAATTTCCCGGGAATTTTGGTCTAGTTTATTTATTTATTCTTCCGTATAAACTTCGGCGCGTAACTAGTTGCGCAGCTTTGAGAAAACTCAAAAAGTAAAAACGTAGAAACGTGCGACTTAATCGGGACTTCATGGGAATGACTTTTATTAGCGATTGGCGTGCACGTTTTTGCGCAACGTGCACAAACGTGCACTTTTTGCCCCATCCGGAACGCATTGCGTCAACTTTGGGGCCTCACCACTCGCACACCGTTACTCGAAAAATTATGAACCGATTTAGAAAGTTGTAGGCCCTGAATTTAACTACATTCCTGTGGATTTTCAGAACGATGGCACGAATAGTTTTTGCACGAAGTGCAAAAACATTTCCAAATTTCCAAACTAATGGGGACCATGTATTTGTATGGGGCAGCATTTCACACTGTGTGTGGGATGAGGTTAAAAAAAAAAAAAATCACCTTTTTTCTGAGTCACCTATCTTTCTCATACTTGCACGTAGAAACGTCATTCAAACTTCAAAACGGAGGAAAACTTCTCTTCTCTCTCTAAACCCCAGACTGTTTTTTCCTAAAATGTACACTTTTCAAGATATGAGCCCTCAAGCGAGGACTGGAAATCACTTTTTTTCAAATCTAGAGCACGGGAGTCAGTTTGCTAGAGTGTAGTTACACTGAAAAAAAAACATGATTTCTTATTTGTAACTCGAGGTCACGGCCAAACCGTAAAAGGTAGACAGATCATTTTTGGTCAGAATATAGACATAGGTGTTGTGATTTATAAAATGTGACTTTCACAGGCGTGGTGTGCACAAAATTTTAACGGTGGAGCCAACAGACACGCCAATTCCTGTCTGTCTCTTCATTGACTCCCATGTTAAATGAAGTTTTCTTAAAAAAAATCTCATTTTTGTTTTCGAATTGCCGTTACTAACACATTTTAAGGAATATCTGAATAAAATTAAGATTGTCAGAATCTTCCGGGTTCTGTCTCTCTCACGATGTCTTTGTTTTTCTGATAGGAGCTACAGTTTGATTACAAGGTGAAGTTATTTGAGGCTTGTCAAATCCAAAAAACTAGCTGAGTCATTCCAATACAATATACACTACCATACTTCCGGGTCATGTGACCCAGAACTGGTCACATGACACATCAATGCAGACTTCATAATACTTTACCTTGGATAATGGAGGAATCTGAACCCTGACCTTACATGATCCCCATTTTATTTTTATAGGATGTTAGTGTTATTATGGGATGGCAGGTGTTTTTATAGGATGTTAGTGTTATTATGGGATGGCAGGTGTTTTTTTAAGGTTTTTAGCGTTATTATGGGATGGCAGGTGTTTTTATAGGATGTTAGTGTTATTATGGGATGGTAGGTGTTTATTATGGGATGGTAGTGTTATTGGTGTTAGCGGTCCCGTTAGCGGTTCTGTTAGCGGTCCTGTTAACGATCCCGTTAGCGGTCCAGTTAGCGATCCCGTTAGCGGTCCAGTTAGCGACCCCGTTAGCAATCCCGTTAGCGGTTGTTAGCGATCCCGTTAGCAATCCCGTTAGCGGCTCGGTTAGCGGTCCCGTTAGCGATCCCGTTAGCGATCCCGTTAGCGGTCCCGTTAGCGGTCCCGTTAGCGGTCCCGTTAGCGGTTCCGTTAGCGATCCCGTTAGCGGTCCCGTTAGCGGTCCCGTTAGCGGTTCCGTTAGCGGCTCGGTTAGCGATTCCGTTAGCGGCTCGGTTAGCGGTCCCGTTAGCGATCCCGTTAGCGATCCCGTTAGCGGTTCAGTTAGCGGTTCTGTTAGCGGTCCTGTTAGCGGTTCCGTTAGCGGTTGTTAGCGGTCCCGTTAGCGACCCCATTAGCGGCTCCGTTAGCGATCCCGTTAGCGATCCCGTTAGCGGTCCCGTTAGCGGTCCCGTTAGCGGTCCCGTTAGCGGTCCCGTTAGCGGTTCCGTTAGCGATCCCATTAGCGGTCCCGTTAGCGGTCCCGTTAGCGGTCCCGTTAGCGGTTGTTAGCGGCTCGGTTAGCGATTCCGTTAACGGCTCGGTTAGCGGTCCCGTTAGCGATCCCGTTAGCGATCCCGTTAGCGGTTCAGTTAGCGGTTCTGTTAGCGGTACTGTTAGCGGTTTCGTTAGCGGTGGTTAGCGGTCCCGTTAGCGACCCCATTAGCGGCTCCGTTAGCGATCCCGTTAGCGATCCCGTTAGCGGTCCCGTTAGCGGTCCAGTTAGCGGTCCCGTTAGCGGTCCCGTTAGCGGTTCCGTTAGCGATCCCATTAGCGGCCCCGTTAGCGGTCCCGTTAGCGGTTCCGTTAGCGGTTGTTAGCGGCTCGGTTAGCGATTCCGTTAGCGGCTCGGTTAGCGGTCCCGTTAGCGGTCCCGTTAGCGATCCCTTTAGCGATCCCGTTAGCGGTTCAGTTAGCGATCCCGTTAGAGGTTCCGTTAGCGGTTCTGTTAGCTATCCCGTTAGCGGTCCCGTTAGCGGTCTTATTAGCGGTTCTATTAGCCTATTACATATTTTCTGTAATAACTTTTGAATGGTTTGACATAGAGAGTCATGGGTGGTGTCAAATGACTAAGTATCGAGTCCTTGACCTTCATGGGTGCAAATAAGCCCCGCGATCATCCGGCAGTAGTCCGTGGCACTTCAAAATTTCCCGGGAATTTTGTCTAGTTAGTGCCACGGCTGCGCCACGTGGCACTCCTCCTCCATTGAGCTGCGCAAGCTCAATGGAGGAGGAGTGCCTCGTGCGCAGCACGAGGCACTCATACTATTGCTCAGGCTTATTATTAGTGCCACGGCTGCGCCACGTGGCACTCCTCCTCCATTGAGATGCGCAAGCTCAATGGAGGAGGAGTGCCTCGTGCGCAGCACGAGGCACTCATACTATTGCTCAGGCTTATTATTTATTATTAGTGCCACGGCTGCGCCACGTGGCACGCCTCCTCCATTGAGATGCGCAAGCTCAATGGAGGAGGAGTGCCTCGTGCGCAGCACGAGGCACTAATACTATTGCTCAGGCTTATTATTTATTATTATTTATTCCATATTCTTCCGTATAAACTTCGGCGCGTAACTAGTCGCACAGCTTTGAGAAAACTCAAAAAGTAAAAACGTAGAAACGTGCGACTTAATCGGGAATCAATTGGTATGACTTTTATAAGCGATTGGCGTGCACGTTTTTGCGCAACGTGCACAAACGTGCGCTTTTTGCCCCATCCGGAACGCATTGCGTGAACTTTGGGGCCTCACCACTCGCATACCGTTACTCGAAAAATTCTGAACCGATTTAGAAAGTTGTAGGCCCTGAATTTAACTACAGTCCTGTGGATTTTCAGAACGATGGCACGAATAGTTTTTGCACGAAGTGCAAAAACATTTCCAAATTTCCAAACTAATGGGGAACTGTTTTCCCATGCATTTCAATGGCGCCATTCAAAGCGGATGGGAAAATGTTGAGAAAAAAAAGACAAAATTCACCTTTTTTCCAAGTCACGTATCTTTCTCATACTTGCACGTAGAAACGTCATTCAAACTTCAAAACGGAGGAAAACTTCTCTTCTCTCTCCAAACCCCGGACTGTTTTTTCCTAAAATGTACACTTTTCAAGATATGAGCCTTCAAGCGAGGACTAAAAAACCCCCTTTTTCAAATCTAGAGTGGAGGTTTTAATTGATCAGAGTGAGCAGAACCCTGAAAAAATGACCATAATTTTTATTTGTAACTCGACCTCACGGCCGAACCGTAAAAGCTGGACAGATAATTTTTGGTCAGAATGTAGACATACATTTTGGTATTCTTAAAATGTGACTTTGACAGGCGTGGTGTGCACAAAATTTAAACGGGGAGACTAAGAGCCATGCCAATTCCTGTCTCTCTCTCCATTCACTGCAATGTTAAATAAAAATTTCTTCAAAAAAATCTCATTTTTGTTTTCGAATTGCCGTTACTAACACATTTTAAGGAATATCTGAATAAAATTAAGATTGTCAGAATCTTCCGGGTTCTGTCTCTCTCACGATGTCTTTGTTTTTCTGCTAGGAGCTACAGTTTGTTTACAAGGTGAAGTTATTTGAGGCTTGTCAAATCCGAAGAACTAGCTGAGTCATTCCAATACAATATACACTACCATACTTCCGGGTCATGTGACCCAGAACTAGTCACATGACCCACTCAATGCAGACTTCATAATACTTTACCTTGGATAATGGAGGAATCTGAACCCTGACCTTTTGACCTTACATGATCCCCAGTCCTGCTGGGGACAGGTTCATGGGATATATATGTATATTATTATTATTATACATATAAATATTTACATTTGTATATTATATATACATATTAGCCCCGCCCCTTCTTCTGATTGGCCGATACGTTATAGTCCAATATCTTTTGAATGGTTTGACATAGAGACTCACGGGTGGTATCAAATGACTAAGTATCGAGCCCCTGACCCTCATTGGTGCAAATTAGCCCCGCCCCTTCTTCTGATTGGCCGATACGTTATAGTCCAATATATTTTGAATGGTTTGACATAGAGACTCACGGGTGGTATCAAATGACTAAGTATCGAGTCCCTGACCCTCATTGGTGCAAATTAGCCCCGCCCCTTCTTCTGATTGGCTGATACGTTATAGTCCAATATCTTTTGAATGGTTTGACATACAGAGACATGGGTGGTGTCAAATGACTAAGTATCGAGTCCCTGACCCTCATTGGTGCAAATTAGCCACGCCCCTTCTTCTGATTGGCCGATACGTTATAGTCCAATATCTTTTGAATGGTTTGACATACAGAGACATGGGTGGTGTCAAATGACTAAGTATGGAGTCCCTGACCCTCATTGGTGCAAATTAGCCACGCCCCTTCTTCTGATTGGCCGATACGTTAAAGTCCAATATCTTTTGAATGGTTTGACATACAGAGACATGGGTGGTGTCAAATGACTAAGTATCGAGTCCCTGACCCTCATTGGTGCAAATTAGCCCCGCCCCTTCTTCTGATTGGCCGATACGTTATAGTCCAATATCTTTTGAATGGTTTGACATACAGAGACATGGGTGGTGTCAAATGACCAAGTATCGAGTCCCTGACCCTCATTGGTGCAAATTAGCCACGCCCCTTCTTCTGATTGGCTGATACGTTAAAGTCCAATATCTTTTGAATGGTTTGACATACAGAGACATGGGTGGTGTCAAATGACTAAGTATCGAGTCCCTGACCCTCATTGGTGCAAATTAGCCACGCCCCTTCTTCTGATTGGCCGATACGTTATAGTCCAATATCTTTTGAATGGTTTGACATAGAGAGTCATGGGTGGTGTCAAATGACCAAGTATCGAGTCCTTGACCTTCATGGGTGCATCCCGCGATCATCCGGCAGTAGTCCGTGGCACTTCAAAATTTCCCGGGAATTTTGGTCTAGTTATTATTATTATTCCATATTCTTCCGTATAAACTTCGGCGCGTAACTAGTTGCGCAGCTTTGAGAAAACTCAAAAAGTAAAAACGTAGAAACGTGCGACTTAATCGGGAATCAATTGGTATGACTTTTATTAGCGATTGGCGTGCACGTTTTTGCGCAACGTGCACAAACGTGCGCTTTTTGCCCCATCCGGAACGCATTGCGAGAAGTTTGGGGCCTCACCACTCGCACACCGTTACTCGAAAAATTCTGAACCGATTTAGAAAGTTGTAGGCCCTGAATTTAACTACAGTCCTGTGGATTTTCAGAACGATGGCACGAATAGTTTTTGCACGAAGTGCAAAAACATTTCCAAATTTCCAAACTAATGGGGAAGATTTTCCCATGTATTTGTATGGGGCAGCATTTCACACTGTGGGTGTGAAATGTCCGGTGAAGGTTAAAAAAAAAAAAAAATCACCTTTTTTCCGAGTCACGTATCTTTCTCATACTTGCACGTAGAAACGTCATTCAAACTTCAAAACGGAGGAAAACTTCTCTTCTCTCTCCAAACCCCGGACTGTTTTTTCCTAAAATGTACACTTTTCAAGATATGAGCGCTCAAGCGAGGACTGGAAATCACTTTTTTGTCAAATCTTCAGTGCGGTTCTAATTGATCAGAGTGCGAGAGACTTTGAAAAAATGACCATAATTTTTATTTGTAACTCGAGCTCACGGCCGAACCGTAAAAGCTAGAAAGATAATCTTTGGTCAGAATGTAGACATAGATGTTGAGATTCAAATAATATGACTTTGACAGGCGTGGTGTGCACAAAATTTGAACGGGGGAGCCAAGAGTCACGCCAAATCCTGCCTCTGTCTCCATTGACTCCCATGTTAAATAACGTTTTCTTCAAAAAAATCTCATTTTTGTTTTCGAATTGCCGTTACTAACACATTTTAAGGAATATCTGAATAAAATTAAGATTGTCAGAATCTTCCGGGTTCTGTCTCTCTCACGATGTCTTTGTTTTTCTGCTAGGAGCTACAGTTTGATTACAAGGTGAAGTTATTTGAGGCTTGTCAAATCCGAAGAACTAGCTGAGTCATTCCAATACAATATACACTACCATACTTCCGGGTCATGTGACCCAGAACTAGTCACATGACCCACTCAATGCAGACTTCATAATACTTTACCTTGGATAATGGAGGAATCTGAACCCTGACCTTTTGACCTTACATGATCCCCAGTCCTGCTGGGGACAGGTTCATGGGATATATATGTATATTATTATTATTATTATACATATAAATATTTACATTTGTATATTATATATACATATTAGCCCCGCCCCTTCTTCTGATTGGCCGATACGTTATAGTCCAATATCTTTTGAATGGTTTGACATAGAGACTCACGGGTGGTATCAAATGACTAAGTATCGAGCCCCTGACCCTCATTGGTGCAAATTAGCCCCGCCCCTTCTTCTGATTGGCTGATACGTTAAAGTCCAATATCTTTTGAATGGTTTGACATACAGAGACATGGGTGGTGTCAAATGACTAAATATCGAGTCCCTGACCCTCATTGGTGCAAATTAGCCACGCCCCTTCTTCTGATTGGCTGATACATTAAAGTACAATATCTTTTGAATGGTTTGACATACAGAGACATGGGTGGTGTCAAATGACTAAGTATGGAGTCCCTGACCCTCATTGGTGCAAATTAGCCACGCCCCTTCTTCTGATTGGCTGATACGTTAAAGTCCAATATCTTTTGAATGGTTTGACATACAGAGACATGGGTGGTGTCAAATGACTAAGTATCGAGTCCCTGACCCTCATTGGTGCAAATTAGCCCCGCCCCTTCTTCTGATTGGCTGATACGTTAAAGTCCAATATCTTTTGAATGGTTTGACATACAGAGACATGGGTGGTGTCAAATGACTAAGTATCGAGTCCCTGACCCTCATTGGTGCAAATTAGCCCCGCCCCTTCTTCTGATTGGCCGATACGTTAAAGTCCAATATCTTTTGAATGGTTTGACATACAGAGACATGGGTGGTGTCAAATGACTAAGTATCGAGTCCCTGACCCTCATTGGTGCAAATTAGCCACGCCCCTTCTTCTGATTGGCCGATACGTTATAGTCCAATATCTTTTGAATGGTTTAACATACAGAGACATGGGTGGTGTCAAATGACTAAGTATCGAGTCCCTGACCCTCATTGGTGCAAATTAGCCACGCCCCTTCTTCTGATTGGCCGATACGTTATAGTCCAATATCTTTTGAATGGTTTAACATACAGAGACATGGGTGGTGTCAAATGACTAAGTATCGAGTCCCTGACCCTCATTGGTGCAAATTAGCCACGCCCCTTCTTCTGATTGGCTGATACGTTAAAGTCCAATATCTTTTGAATGGTTTGACATACAGAGACATGGGTGGTGTCAAATGACAAAGTATCGAGTCCTTGACCTTCATGGGTGCATCCCGCGATCATCCGGCAGTAGTCCGTGGCACTTCAAAATTTCCCGGGAATTTTGTCTAGTTATTATTATATATTCTTCCGTAAAAACTTCGGCGCGTAACTAGTCCCGCAGCTTTGAGAAAACGCGAAAAGTAAAAACGTACAAACGTGCGCCTTAATCGGGAATCGATTGGTATGACTTTTATAAGCAATTGGCGTGCACGTTTTTGCGCAACGTGCACAAACGTGCGCTTTTTGCCCCATCCGGAACGCATTGCGTGAACTTTGGGGCCTCACCACTCGCACACCGTTACTCGAAAAATTCTGAACCGATTTAGAAAGTTGTAGGCCCTGAATTTAACTACAGTCCTGTGGATTTTCAGAACGATGGCACGAATAGATTTTGCACGAAGTGCAAAAACATTTCCAAATTTCCAAACTAATGGGGAAGATTTTCCCATGCATTTCAATGGCGCCATTATAAGCGGATGGGAAAATGTTGAGAAAAAAAAGACAAAATTCACCTTTTTTCCGAGTCACGTATCTTTCTCATACTTGCACGTAGAAACGTCATTCAAACTTCAAAACGGAGGAAAACTTCTCTTCTCTCTCCAAACCCGAAACTGTTTTTTCCTAAAATGTACACTTTTCAAGATATGAGCCCTCAAGCGAGGACTGGAAATCACTTTTTTTCAAATCTAGAGCACGGGAGTCAGTTTGCTAGAGTGTAGTTACACTGAAAAAAAAACATGATTTCTTATTTGTAACTCGAGGTCACGGCCAAACCGTAAAAGGTAGACAGATCATTTTTGGTCAGAATATAGACATAGGTGTTGTGATTTATAAAATGTGACTTTGACAGGCCTGGTGTGCACAAAATTTTAACGGGGGGCCCAACAGACGCGCCAATTCCTGTCTCGCTGTTCATTGACTCCCATGTTAAAAAACATTTTCTTAAAAAAAATCTCATTTTTGTTTTCGAATTGCCGTTACTAACACATTTTAAGGAATATCTGAATGAAAATAAGATTGACAGAATGTTCTGGGTTCTCTGTCTCTCACGATGTTTTCATATTTCTGCTAAGAGCTACGGTTTGACCGCAAAGTGGAGTGATTTGAGGTTTGTCACAACCGAAAATCTAGCTGTCATTCCCGCTCCCTCTGTATCAGGTTCTTGTTGCCCCTAACAACCAGGGCACAGCTGTGCTGATTAGACTGACCCAGACCTTGTCACATGACACAGTCATTACAGACTTCATGTAATATAACCTGGATAATGGAGAAATCTGAACCCTGACCTTTTGACCTTACATGATCCCCAGTCCTGCTGGGAACAGGTTCATTGGATATATATGTATATTATTATTATTATACATATAAATATTTACATTTGTATATTATATATACAAATTAGCCCCGCCCCTTCTTGTGATTGGCCGATACGTTATAGTCCAATATCTTTTGAATGGTTTGACATACAGAGACATGGGTGGTATCAAATGACTAAGTATCGAGCCCCTGACCCTCATTGGTGCAAATTAGCCCCGCCCCTTCTTCTGATTGGCTGATACGTTAAAGTCCAATATCTTTTGAATGGTTTGACATACAGAGACATGGGTGGTGTCAAATGACTAAGTATCGAGTCCCTGACCCTCATTGGTGCAAATTAGCCCCGCCCCTTCTTCTGATTGGCCGATACGTTAAAGTCCAATATCTTTTGAATGGTTTGACATACAGACACATGGGTGGTGTCAAATGACTAAGTATCGAGTCCCTGACCCTCATTGGTGCAAATTAGCCCCGCCCCTTCTTCTGATTGGCCGATACGTTATAGTCCAATATCTTTTGAATGGTTTGACATAGAGAGTCATGGGTGGTGTCAAATGACCAAGTATCGAGTCCCTGACCCTCATTGGTGCAAATTAGCCACGCCCCCTCTTCTGATTGGCCGATACGTTATAGTCCAATATCTTTTGAATGGTTTGACATACAGAGACATGGGTGGTGTCAAATGACTAAGTATCGAGTCCCTGACCCTCATTGGTGCAAATTAGCCCCGCCCCTTCTTCTGATTGGCCGATACGTTATAGTCCAATATCTTTTGAATGGTTTGACATAGAGAGTCATGGGTGGTGTCAAATGACTAAGTATGGAGTCCCTGACCCTCATTGGTGCAAATTAGCCACGCCCCTTCTTCTGATTGGCTGATACGTTATAGTCCAATATCTTTTGAATGGTTTGACATACAGAGACATGGGTGGTGTCAAATGACCAAGTATCGAGTCCCTGACCCTCATTGGTGCAAATTAGCCACGCCCCTTCTTCTGATTGGCTGATACGTTAAAGTCCAATATCTTTTGAATGGTTTGACATAGAGAGTCATGGGTGGTGTCAAATGACTAAGTATCGAGTCCTTGACCTTCATGGGTGCATCCCGCGATCATCCGGCAGTAGTCCGTGGCACTTCAAAATTTCCCGGGAATTTTGGTCTAGTTAGTGCCACGGCTGCGCCACGTGGCACGCCTCCTCCATTGAGATGCGCAAGCTCAATGGAGGAGGAGTGCCTCGTGCGCAGCACGAGGCACTCATACTATTGCTCAGGCTTATTATTATTAGTGCCACGGCTGCGCCACGTGGCACGCCTCCTCCATTGAGATGCGCAAGCTCAATGGAGGAGGAGTGCCTCGTGCGCAGCACGAGGCACTAATACTATTGCTCAGGCTTATTATTTATTATTATTTATTCCATATTCTTCCGTATAAACTTCGGCGCGTAACTAGTTGCGCAGCTTTGAGAAAACTCAAAAAGTAAAAACGTAGAAACGTGCGACTTAATCGGGAATCAATTGGTATGACTTTTATAAGCGATTGGCGTGCACGTTTTTGCGCAACGTGCACAAACGTGCACTTTTTGCCCCATCCGGAACGCATTGCGTGAACTTTGGGGCCTCACCACTCGCATACCGTTACTCGAAAAATTCTGAACCGATTTAGAAAGTTGTAGGCCCTGAATTTAACTACAGTCATCTGGATTTTCAGAACGATGGCACGAATAGTTTTTGCACGAAGTGCAAAAACATTTCCAAATTTCCAAACTAATGGGGAAGATTTTCCCATGCATTTCAATGGCGCCATTATAAGCGGATGGGAAAATGTTGGGAAAAAAAAGACAAAATTCACCTTTTTTCCGAGTCACGTATCTTTCTCATACTTGCACGTAGAAAGGTCATTCAAACTTCAAAACGGAGGAAAACTTCTCTTCTCTCTCTAAACCCCGGACTGTTTTTTCCTAAAATGTACAATTTTCAAGATATGAGCGCTCAAGCGAGGACTGGAAATCACTTTTTTGTCAAATCTTCAGTGCGGTTCTAATTGATCAGAGTGCGAGAGACTTTAAAAAAATGATCATAATTTTTATTTGTAACTCGACCTCACGGCCAAACCGTAAAAGGTAGACAGATCATTTTTGGTCAGAATATAGACATAGGTTTTGTGATTCATAAAATGTGACTTTGACAGGCGTGGTGTGCACAAAATTTGAACGGGGAGACTAACAGCCATGCCAAATCCTGTCTTTCTCTGCATTGACTCCCATGTTAAATGAAGTTTTCTTCAAAAAAATCTCATTTTTGTTTTCGAATTGCCGTTACTAACACATTTTAAGGAATATCTGAATGAAAATAAGATTGACAGAATGTTCTGGGTTCTCCGTCTCTCACGATGTTTTCATTTTTCTGCTAAGAGCTACGGTTTGACCGCAAAGTGGAGTGATTTGAGGTTTGTCACAACCAAAAATCTAGCTGTCATTCCCGCTCCCTCTGTATCAGGTTCTTGTTGCCCCTAACAACCATAGCACAGCTGTGCTGATTAGACTGACCCAGACCTTGTCACATGACACAGTCATTACAGACTTCATGTAATATAACCTGGATAATGGAGAAATCTGAACCCTGACCTTTTGACCTTACATGATCCCCAGTCCTGCTGGGAACAGGTTCATTGGATATATATGTATATTATTATTATTATACATATAAATATTTACATTTGTATATTATATATACATATTAGCCCCGCCCCTTTTTCTGATTGGCCGATACGTTATAGTCCAATATCTTTTGAATGGTTTGACATACAGAGACATGGGTGGTGTCAAATGACTAAGTATGGAGTCCCTGACCCTCATTGGTGCAAATTAGCCACGCCCCTTCTTCTGATTGGCCGATACGTTATAGTCCAATATCTTTTGAATGGTTTGACATACAGAGACATGGGTGGTGTCAAATGACCAAGTATCGAGTCCCTGACCCTCATTGGTGCAAATTAGCCACGCCCCTTCTTCTGATTGGCTGATACGTTAAAGTCCAATATCTTTTGAATGGTTTGACATAGAGAGTCATGGGTGGTGTCAAATGACTAAGTATCGAATCCCTGACCCTCATTGGTGCAAATTAGCCCCGCCCCTTCTTCTGATTGGCCGATACGTTATAGTCCAATATCTTTTGAATGGTTTGACATAGAGAGTCATGGGTGGTGTCAAATGACTAAGTATCGAGTCCCTGACCCTCATTGGTACAAATTAGCCCCGCCCCTTCTTCTGATTGGCCGATACGTTATAGTCCAATATCTTTTGAATGGTTTGACATAGAGAGTCATGGGTGGTGTCAAATGACTAAGTATCGAGTCCCTGACCCTCATTGGTGCAAATTAGCCCCGCCCCTTCTTCTGATTGGCCGATACGTTATAGTCCAATATCTTTTGAATGGTTTGACATACAGATTCATGGATGATGTCATATTACTAAGTCTGGAGTCCTTGACCCTCATTGGTGCAAATTAGCCCCGCCCCTTCTTCTGATTGGCTGATACGTTATAGTCAAATATCTTTTGAATGGTTTGACATAGAGACTCACGGGTGGTATCAAATGACTAAGTATCGAGCCCCTGACCCTCATTGGTGCAAATTAGCCCCGCCCCTTCTTCTGATTGGCCGATACGTTATAGTCCAATATCTTTTGAATGGTTTGACATAGAGACTCACGGGTGGTATCAAATGACTAAGTATCGAGCCCCTGACCCTCATTGGTGCAAATTAGCCCCGCCCCTTCTTCTGATTGGCCGATACGTTATAGTCCAATATCTTTTGAATGGTTTGACATAGAGACTCACGGGTGGTATCAAATGACTAAGTATCGAGCCCCTGACCCTCATTGGTGCAAATTAGCCCCGCCCCTTCTTCTGATTGGCTGATACGTTAAAGTCCAATATCTTTTGAATGGTTTGACATACAGAGACATGGGTGGTGTCAAATGACTAAGTATCGAGTCCCTGACCCTCATTGGTGCAAATTAGCCACGCCCCTTCTTCTGATTGGCTGATACGTTAAAGTCCAATATCTTTTGAATGGTTTGACATACAGAGACATGGGTGGTGTCAAATGACTAAGTATCGAGTCCCTGACCCTCATTGGTGCAAATTAGCCCCGCCCCTTCTTCTGATTGGCTGATACGTTAAAGTCCAATATCTTTTGAATGGTTTGACATACAGAGACATGGGTGGTGTCAAATGAACAAGTATCGAGTCCCTGACCCTCATTGGTGCAAATTAGCCACGCCCCTTCTTCTGATTGGCCGATACGTTATAGTCCAATATCTTTTGAATGGTTTGACATAGAGAGTCATGGGTGGTGTCAAATGACCAAGTATCGAGTCCTTGACCTTCATGGGTGCATCCCGCGATCATCCGGCAGTAGTCCGTGGCACTTCAAAATTTCCCGGGAATTTTGGTCTAGTTTATTATTATTATTCCATATTCTTCCGTATAAACTTCGGCGCGTAACTAGTTGCGCAGCTTTGAGAAAACTCAAAAAGTAAAAACGTAGAAACGTGCGACTTAATCGGGAATCAATTGGTATGACTTTTATAAGCGATTGGCGTGCACGTTTTTGCGCAACGTGCACAAACGTGCGCTTTTTGCCCCATCCGGAACGCATTGCGTGAACTTTGGGGCCTCACCACTCGCATACCGTTACTCGAAAAATTCTGAACCGATTTAGAAAGTTGTAGGCCCTGAATTTAACTACAGTCCTCTGGATTTTCAGAACGATGGCACGAATAGTTTTTGCACGAAGTGCAAAAACATTTCCAAATTTCCAAACTAATGGGGAACTGTTTTCCCATGCATTTCAATGGCGCCATTCAAAGCGGATGGGAAAATGTTGAGAAAAAAAAGACAAAATTCACCTTTTTTCCAAGTCACGTATCTTTCTCATACTTGCACGTAGAAACGTCATTCAAACTTCAAAACGGAGGAAAACTTCTCTTCTCTCTCTAAACCCCGGACTGTTTTTTCCTAAAATGTACACTTTTCAAGATATGAGCCCTCAAGCGAGGACTGGAAATCACTTTTTTGTCAAATCTTCAGTGCGGTTCTAATTGATCAGAGTGCGAGAGACTTTGAAAAAATGACCATAATTTTTATTTGTAACTTGAGCTCACGGCCGAACCGTAAAAGCTAGAAAGATAATCTTTGGTCAGAATGTAGACATAGATGTTGAGATTCAAATAATGTGACTTTGACAGGCGTGGTGTGCACAAAATTTGAACGGGGGAGCCAAGAGTCACGCCAAATCCTGCCTCTGTCTCCATTAAGTCTAATGTTAAAATAAGTTTTCTTCAAAAAAATCTCATTTTTGTTTTCGAATTGCCGTTACTAACACATTTTAAGGAATATCTGAATAAAATTAAGATTGTCAGAATCTTCCGGGTTCTGTCTCTCTCACGATGTCTTTGTTTTTCTGCTAGGAGCTACAGTTTGATTACAAGGTGAAGTTATTTGAGGCTTGTCAAATCCGAAGAACTAGCTGAGTCATTCCAATACAATATACACTACCATACTTCCGGGTCATGTGACCCAGAACTAGTCACATGACCCACTCAATGCAGACTTCATAATACTTTACCTTGGATAATGGAGGAATCTGAACCCTGACCTTTTGACCTTACATGATCCCCAGTCCTGCTGGGGACAGGTTCATGGGATATATATGTATATTATTATTATTATACATATAAATATTTACATTTGTATATTATATATACATATTAGCCCCGCCCCTTCTTCTGATTGGCCGATACGTTATAGTCCAATATCTTTTGAATGGTTTGACATAGAGACTCACGGGTGGTATCAAATGACTAAGTATCGAGCCCCTGACCCTCATTGGTGCAAATTAGCCCCGCCCCTTCTTCTGATTGGCCGATACGTTATAGTCCAATATCTTTTGAATGGTTTGACATAGAGACTCACGGGTGGTATCAAATGACTAAGTATCGAGCCCCTGACCCTCATTGGTGCAAATTAGCCCCGCCCCTTCTTCTGATTGGCCGATACGTTATAGTCCAATATCTTTTGAATGGTTTGACATAGAGTGTCACGGGTGGTATCAAATGACTAAGTATCGAGCCCCTGACCCTCATTGGTGCAAATTAGCCCCGCCCCTTCTTCTGATTGGCTGATACGTTAAAGTCCAATATCTTTTGAATGGTTTGACATACAGAGACATGGGTGGTGTCAAATGACTAAGTATCGAGCCCCTGACCCTCATTGGTGCAAATTAGCCCCGCCCCTTCTTCTGATTGGCCGATACGTTATAGTCCAATATCTTTTGAATGGTTTGACATAGAGTGTCACGGGTGGTATCAAATGACTAAGTATCGAGCCCCTGACCCTCATTGGTGCAAATTAGCCCCGCCCCTTCTTCTGATTGGCTGATACGTTAAAGTCCAATATCTTTTGAATGGTTTGACATACAGAGACATGGGTGGTGTCAAATGACTAAGTATCGAGCCCCTGACCCTCATTGGTGCAAATTAGCCCCGCCCCTTCTTCTGATTGGCCGATACGTTAAAGTCCAATATCTTTTGAATGGTTTGACATACAGAGACATGGGTGGTGTCAAATGACTAAGTATCGAGTCCCTGACCCTCATTGGTGCAAATTAGCCACGCCCCTTCTTCTGATTGGCCGATACGTTATAGTCCAATATCTTTTGAATGGTTTGACATACAGAGACATGGGTGGTGTCAAATGACTAAGTATCGAGTCCCTGACCCTCATTGGTGCAAATTAGCCCCGCCCCTTCTTCTGATTGGCCGATACGTTAAAGTCCAATATCTTTTGAATGGTTTGACATACAGACACATGGGTGGTGTCAAATGACTAAGTATCGAGTCCCTGACCCTCATTGGTGCAAATTAGCCCCGCCCCTTCTTCTGATTGGCCGATACGTTATAGTCCAATATCTTTTGAATGGTTTGACATAGAGAGTCATGGGTGGTGTCAAATGACCAAGTATCGAGTCCTTGACCTTCATGGGTGCATCCCGCGATCATCCGGCAGTAGTCCGTGGCACTTCAAAATTTCCCGGGAATTTTGGTCTAGTTTATTATTATTATTCCATATTCTTCCGTATAAACTTCGGCGCGTAACTAGTTGCGCAGCTTTGAGAAAACTCAAAAAGTAAAAACGTAGAAACGTGCGACTTAATCGGGAATCAATTGGTATGACTTTTATTAGCGATTGGCGTGCACGTTTTTGCGCAACGTGCACAAACGTGCGCTTTTTGCCCCATCCGGAACGCATTGTGTGAACTTTGGGGCCTCACCACTCGCATACCGTTACTCGAAAAATTCTGAACCGATTTAGAAAGTTGTAGGCCCTGAATTTAACTACAGTCCTCTGGATTTTCAGAACGATGGCACGAATAGTTTTTGCACGAAGTGCAAAAACATTTCCAAATTTCCAAACTAATGGGGAAGATTTTCCCATGTATTTGTATGGGGCAGCATTTCACACTGTGGGTGTGAAATGTCCGGTGAAGGTTAAAAAAAAAAAAAAAATCACCTTTTTTCTGAGTCACCTATCTTTCTCATACTTGCACGTAGAAACGTCATTCAAACTTCAAAACGGAGGAAAACTTCTCTTCTCTCTCTAAACCCCGGACTGTTTTTTCCTAAAATGTACACTTTTCAAGATATGAGCCCTCAAGCGAGGACTGGAAATCACTTTTTTGTCAAATCTTCAGTGCGGTTCTAATTGATCAGAGTGCGAGAGACTTTGAAAAAATGACCATAATTTTTATTTGTAACTTGAGCTCACGGCCGAACCGTAAAAGCTAGAAAGATAATCTTTGGTCAGAATGTAGACATAGATGTTGAGATTCAAATAATGTGACTTTGACAGGCGTGGTGTGCACAAAATTTGAACGGGGGAGCCAAGAGTCACGCCAAATCCTGCCTCTGTCTCCATTAAGTCTAATGTTAAAATAAGTTTTCTTCAAAAAAATCTCATTTTTGTTTTCGAATTGCCGTTACTAACACATTTTAAGGAATATCTGAATAAAATTAAGATTGTCAGAATCTTCCGGGTTCTGTCTCTCTCACGATGTCTTTGTTTTTCTGCTAGGAGCTACAGTTTGATTACAAGGTGAAGTTATTTGAGGCTTGTCAAATCCGAAGAACTAGCTGAGTCATTCCAATACAATATACACTACCATACTTCCGGGTCATGTGACCCAGAACTAGTCACATGACCCACTCAATGCAGACTTCATAATACTTTACCTTGGATAATGGAGGAATCTGAACCCTGACCTTTTGACCTTACATGATCCCCAGTCCTGCTGGGGACAGGTTCATGGGATATATATGTATATTATTATTATTATACATATAAATATTTACATTTGTATATTATATATACATATTAGCCCCGCCCCTTCTTCTGATTGGCCGATACGTTATAGTCCAATATCTTTTGAATGGTTTGACATAGAGACTCACGGGTGGTATCAAATGACTAAGTATCGAGCCCCTGACCCTCATTGGTGCAAATTAGCCCCGCCCCTTCTTCTGATTGGCCGATACGTTATAGTCCAATATCTTTTGAATGGTTTGACATAGAGACTCACGGGTGGTATCAAATGACTAAGTATCGAGCCCCTGACCCTCATTGGTGCAAATTAGCCCCGCCCCTTCTTCTGATTGGCCGATACGTTATAGTCCAATATCTTTTGAATGGTTTGACATAGAGACTCACGGGTGGTATCAAATGACTAAGTATCGAGCCCCTGACCCTCATTGGTGCAAATTAGCCCCGCCCCTTCTTCTGATTGGCCGATACGTTATAGTCCAATATCTTTTGAATGGTTTGACATAGAGACTCACGGGTGGTATCAAATGACTAAGTATCGAGTCCCTGACCCTCATTGGTGCAAATTAGCCCCGCCCCTTCTTCTGATTGGCTGATACGTTATAGTCCAATATCTTTTGAATGGTTTGACATACAGAGACATGGGTGGTGTCAAATGACTAAGTATCGAGTCCCTGACCCTCATTGGTGCAAATTAGCCACGCCCCTTCTTCTGATTGGCCGATACGTTATAGTCCAATATCTTTTGAATGGTTTGACATACAGAGACATGGGTGGTGTCAAATGACTAAGTATCGAGTCCCTGACCCTCATTGGTGCAAATTAGCCACGCCCCTTCTTCTGATTGGCTGATACGTTAAAGTCCAATATCTTTTGAATGGTTTGACATACAGAGACATGGGTGGTGTCAAATGACTAAGTATCGAGTCCCTGACCCTCATTGGTGCAAATTAGCCCCGCCCCTTCTTCTGATTGGCTGATACGTTAAAGTCCAATATCTTTTGAATGGTTTGACATACAGAGACATGGGTGGTGTCAAATGACTAAGTATGGAGTCCCTGACCCTCATTGGTGCAAATTAGCCACGCCCCTTCTTCTGATTGGCCGATACGTTATAGTCCAATATCTTTTGAATGGTTTGACATACAGAGACATGGGTGGTGTCAAATGACCAAGTATGGAGTCCCTGACCCTCATTGGTGCAAATTAGCCACGCCCCTTCTTCTGATTGGCTGATACGTTAAAGTCCAATATCTTTTGAATGGTTTGACATACAGAGACATGGGTGGTGTCAAATGACTAAGTATCGAGTCCCTGACCCTCATTGGTGCAAATTAGCCCCGCCCCTTCTTCTGATTGGCCGATACGTTATAGTCCAATATCTTTTGAATGGTTTGACATAGAGAGTCATGGGTGGTGTCAAATGACTAAGTATCGAGTCCTTGACCTTCATGGGTGCATCCCGCGATCATCCGGCAGTAGTCCGTGGCACTTCAAAATTTCCCGGGAATTTTGGTCTAGTTAGTGCCACGGCTGCGCCACGTGGCACTCCTCCTCCATTGAGCTGCGCAAGCTCAATGGAGGAGGAGTGCCTCGTGCGCAGCACGAGGCACTCATACTATTGCTCAGGCTTATTATTATTAGTGCCACGGCTGCGCCACGTGGCACTCCTCCTCCATTGAGCTGCGCAAGCTCAATGGAGGAGGAGTGCCTCGTGCGCAGCACGAGGCACTCTTACTATTGCTCAGGCTTATTATTATTATATATTCTTCCGTAAAAACTTCGGCGCGTAACTAGTCCCGCAGCTTTGAGAAAACGCGAAAAGTAAAAACGTACAAACGTGCGCCTTAATCGGGAATCGATTGGTATGACTTTTATAAGCAATTGGCGTGCACGTTTTTGCGCAACGTGCACAAACGTGCGCTTTTTGCCCCATCCGGAACGCATTGCGTGAACTTTGGGGCCTCACCACTCGCACACCGTTACTCGAAAAATTCTGAACCGATTTAGAAAGTTGTAGGCCCTGAATTTAACTACAGTCCTCTGGATTTTCAGAACGATGGCACGAATAGTTTTTGCACGAAGTGCAAAAACATTTCCAAATTTCCAAACTAATGGGGAACTGTTTTCCCATGCATTTCAATGGCGCCATTCAAAGCGGATGGGAAAATGTTGAGAAAAAAAAGACAAAATTCACCTTTTTTCCGAGTCACGTATCTTTCTCATACTTGGACGTAGAAACGTCATTCAAACTTCAAAACGGAGGAAAACTTCTCTTCTCTCTCCAAACCCCGGACTGTTTTTTCCTAAAATGTACACTTTTCAAGATATGAGCCCTCAAGCGAGGACTGGAAATCACTTTTTTGTCAAATCTTCAGTGCGGTTCTAATTGATCAGAGTGCGAGAGACTTTCAAAAAATGAACATAATTTTTATTTGTAACTCGAGCTCACGGGCAAACCGTAAAAGCTAGAAAGATCATTTTTGGTCAGAATGTAGACATACATTTTGGTATTCTTAAAATGTGACTTTGACAGGCGTGGTGTGCACAAAATTTTAACGGGGGAGCCAAGAGTCACGCCAAATCCTGCCTCTGTCTCCATTGACTCTAATGTTAAATGAAGTTTTCTTCAAAAAAATCTCATTTTTGTTTTCGAATTGCCGTTACTAACACATTTTAAGGAATATCTGAATAAAATTAAGATTGTCAGAATCTTCCGGGTTCTGTCTCTCTCACGATGTCTTTGTTTTTCTGCTAGGAGCTACAGTTTGATTACAAGGTGAAGTTATTTGAGGCTTGTCAAATCCGAAGAACTAGCTGAGTCATTCCAATACAATATACACTACCATACTTCCGGGTCATGTGACCCAGAACTGGTCACATGACCCACTCAATGCAGACTTCATAATACTTTACCTTGGATAATGGAGGAATCTGAACCCTGACCTTTTGACCTTACATGATCCCCAGTCCTGCTGGGGACAGGTTCATGGGATATATATATATATTATTATTATTATACATATAAATATTTACATTTGTATATTATATATACATATTAGCCCCGCCCCTTCTTCTGATTGGCCGATACGTTATAGTCCAATATCTTTTGAATGGTTTGACATAGAGACTCACGGGTGGTATCAAATGACTAAGTATCGAGCCCCTGACCCTCATTGGTGCAAATTAGCCACGCCCCTTCTTCTGATTGGCCGATACGTTATAGTCCAATATCTTTTGAATGGTTTGACATACAGAGACATGGGTGGTGTCAAATGACTAAGTATCGAGTCCCTGACCCTCATTGGTGCAAATTAGCCACGCCCCTTCTTCTGATTGGCCGATACGTTATAGTCCAATATCTTTTGAATGGTTTGACATACAGAGACATGGGTGGTGTCAAATGACTAAGTATCGAGTCCCCGACCCTCATTGGTGCAAATTAGCCACGCCCCTTCTTCTGATTGGCCGATACGTTAAAGTCCAATATCTTTTGAATGGTTTGACATACAGAGACATGGGTGGTGTCAAATGACTAAGTATGGAGTCCCTGACCCTCATTGGTGCAAATTAGCCACGCCCCTTCTTCTGATTGGCCGATACGTTATAGTCCAATATCTTTTGAATGGTTTGACATACAGAGACATGGGTGGTGTCAAATGACCAAGTATCGAGTCCCTGACCCTCATTGGTGCAAATTAGCAACGCCCCTTCTTCTGATTGGCTGATACGTTAAAGTCCAATATCTTTTGAATGGTTTGACATACAGAGACATGGGTGGTGTCAAATGACTAAGTATCAAGTCCTTGACCTTCATGGGTGCATCCCGCGATCATCCGGCAGTAGTCCGTGGCACTTCAAAATTTCCCGGGAATTTTGGTCTAGAAAAAAAGTGCGGAATAAGAATAATAATAATAATAATAACTAGGTTTCCCTTTTCTTATTATTATTATTATTATTATTATTAGTGCCACGGCTGCGCCACGTGGCACGCCTCCTCCATTGAGCTGCGCAAGCTCAATGGAGGAGGAGTGCCTCGTGCGCAGCACGAGGCACTCATACTATTGCTCAGGCTTATTATTTATTAGTGCCACGGCTGCGCCACGTGGCACTCCTCCTCCATTGAGCTGCGCAAGCTCAATGGAGGAGGAGTGCCTCGTGCGCAGCACGAGGCACTCTTACTATTGCTCAGGCTTATTATTTATTTATTTATTCTTCCGTAAAAACTTCGGCGCGTAACTCGTCCCGCAGCTTTGACAAAACGCGAAAAGTAAAAACGTAGAAACGTGCGCCTTAATCGGGAATCGATGGGTATGACTTTTATTAGCGATTGGCGTGCACGTTTTTGCGCAACGTGCACAAACGTGCGCTTTTTGCCCCATCCGGAACGCATTGCGTGAAGTTTGGGGCCTCACCACTCGCACACCGTTACTCGAAAAATTATGAACCGATTTAGAAAGTTGTAGGCCCTGAATTTAACTACAGTCCTGTGGATTTTCAGAACGATGGCACGAATAGTTTTTGCACGAAGTGCAAAAACATTTCCAAATTTCCAAACTAATGGGGAGATTTTCCCATGTATTTGTATGGGGCAGCATTTCACACTTTGGGTGGGAGGAGGTTAAAAAAAAAAAAAAATCACCTTTTTTCTGAGTCACGTATCTTTCTCATACTTGCACGTAGAAACGTCATTCAAACTTCAAAACGGAGGAAAACTTCTCTTCTCTCTCCAAACCCGAAACAGTTTTTTCCTAAAATGTACACTTTTCAAGATATGAGCCCTCAAGCGAGGACTGGAAATCACTTTTTTTCAAATCTAGAGCACGGGAGTCAGTTTGCTAGAGTGTAGTTACACTGAAAAAAAAACATGATTTCTTATTTGTAACTCGAGGTCACGGCCAAACCGTAAAAGGTAGACAGATAATTTTTGGTCAGAATATAGACATAGGTGTTGTGATTTATAAAATGTGACTTTGACAGGCGTGGTGTGCACAAAATTTTAACGGGGGAGCCAACAGACACGCCAGTTCCTGTCTCTCTCTTCATTGACTCCCATGTTAAATGAAGTTTTCTTAAAAAAAATCTCATTTTTGTTTTCGAATTGCCGTTACTAACACATTTTAAGGAATATCTGTATGAAAATAACATTTAGATAATCTGGTAGGTTCTCTGTTTCTCAAAATGTTTTCGTTTTTCTGCTAAGAGCTACGGTTTGAGCGCAAAGTGGAGTGATTTCAGGTTTGTCACAACCAAAAATCCAGCTGAGTCATTCCCGCTCCCTCTGTATCAGGTTCTTGTTGCCCCTAGCAACCAGAGCTTAGCTGTTGACTGATTAGACTGACCCAGAACTGGTCACATGACTCACTCAGTACAGAATTCATAGTATAACCTGGAAAATGGAGAAATCTGAACCCTGACTTTTTAACCTTAGATGAACACACACACACACACACACACACACACACACACACACACACACACACACACACACACACACACACACACGATAGGTGTTATTATGGGATGTCAGGTGTTTTTATAGGATGTTAGTGTTATTATGGGATGTCAGGTGTTTTTATAGGATGTTAGTGTTATTATGGGATGACAGGTGTTTTTATAGGATGTTAGTGTTATTATGGGATGTCAGGTGTTTTTATAGGATGTTAGTGTTATTATGGGATGGCAGGTGTTTTTATAGGATGTTAGTGTTATTATGGGATGTCAGGTGTTTTTATAGGATGTTAGTGTTATTATGGGATGTCAGGTGTTTTTATAGGATGTTAGTGTTATTAGCGACCCCGTTAGCGGTCCCGTTAGCAATCCCGTTAGCGGTCCCGTTAGCGGTTGTTAGCGATCCCGTTAGCGATCCCGTTAGCGGCTTGGTTAGCGATCCCGTTAGCGGCTCGGTTAGCGGTCCCGTTAGCGGTTCAGTTAGCGATTCCGTTAGCGATTCCGTTAGCGGTCCCGTTAGCGGTCCCGTTAGCGGTCCCGTTAGTGGTCCAGTTAGCGATCCCGTTAGCGGTCCAGTTAGCGACCCCGTTAGCGGTCCCGTTAGCGGTTCCGCTAGCGGTTGTTAGCGATCCCGTTAGCGGTCCCGTTAGCGGTTCAGTTAGCGATTCCGTTAGCGATCCCGTTAGCGGTCCCGTTAGCGGTCCAGTTAGCGATCCCGTTAGCGGTCCAGTTAGCGACCCCGTTAGCGGTCCCGTTAGCGGTTCCGCTAGCGGTTGTTAGCGATCCCGTTAGCGGTCCCGTTAGCGGTTCTGTTAGCGGTTCTGTTAGCGGTCCTGTTAGCGGTTCCGTTAGCGGTTGTTAGCGGTCCCGTTAGCGATCCCATTAGCGGCTTGGTTAGCAATCCCGTTAGCGGCTCGGTTAGCGGTCCCGTTAGCGGTTCAGTTAGCGATTCCGTTAGCGATCCCGTTAGCGGTACCGTTAGCGGTCCAGTTAGCGATCCCGTTAGCGGTCCAGTTAGCGACCCCGTTAGCGGTCCCATTAGCAATCCCATTAGCGGTCCTGTTAGCGGTTCCGCTAGCGGTTGTTAGCGATCCCGTTAGCGGTTCTGTTAGCGGTTCTGTTAGCGGTCCCGTTAGCGGTTCTGTTAGCGGTTGTTAGCGGTCCCGTTAGCGATCCCATTAGCGGCTCGGTTAGCGGTCCCGTTAGCGATCCCGTTAGCGATCCCGTTAGCGATCCCATTAGCGATCCCGTTAGCGATCCCGTTAGCGGTCCCGTTAGCGGTTCCGTTAGCGATCCCATTAGCGGTCCCGTTAGCGGTTCCGTTAGCGGTTGTTAGCGGCTCGGTTAGCGATCCCGTTAGCGGCTCGGTTAGCGGTCCCGTTAGCGGTCCCGTTAGCGGTCCCGTTAGCGATCCCGTTAGCGATCCCGTTAGCGGTTCAGTTAGCGGTTCTATATTTTCTGTAATAACTTTTGAATGGTTTGACATAAAGAGTCATGGGTGGTGTCATTGGAATCTGTATCGAGTCCTTGACCTTCATGGGTGCAAATAAGCCCCGCGATCATCCGGCAGTAGTCCGTGGCACTTCAAAATTTCCCGGGAATTTTGTCTAGTTATTCCATATTCTTCCGTAAAAACTTTGTCCGGTAACTAGTCCCGCAGCTTTGAGAAAACGCGAAAAGTAAAAACGTAGAAACGTGCGCCTTAATCGGGAATCGATGGGTATGACTTTTATAAGCAATTGGCGTGCACGTTTTTGCGCAACGTGCACAAACGTGCGCTTTTTGCCCCATCCGGAACGCATTGCGTGAACTTTGGGGCCTCACCACTTGCACACCGTTACTCGAAAAATTCCGAACCGATTTAGAAAGTTGTAGGCCCTGAATTTAACTACAGTCCTGTGGATTTTCAGAACGATGGCACGAATAGTTTTTGCACGAAGTGCAAAAACATTTCCAAATTTCCAAACTAATGGGGAAGATTTTCCCATGCATTTCAATGGCGCCATTATAAGCGGATGGGAAAATGTTGAGAAAAAAAAGACAAAATTCACCTTTTTTCCGAGTCACGTATCTTTCTCATACTTGGACGTAGAAACGTCATTCAAACTTCAAAACGGAGGAAAACTTCTCTTCTCTCTCCAAACCCCGGACTGTTTTTTCCTAAAATGTACACTTTTCAAGATATGAGCGCTCAAGCGAGGACTGGAAATCACTTTTTTTCAAATCTAGAGCACGGGAGTCAGTTGGCTAGAGTGTAGTTACACTGAAAAAAAAACATGATTTCTTATTTGTAACTCGAGGTCACGGCCAAACCGTAAAAGGTAGACAGATCATTTTTGGTCAGAATATAGACATAGGTGTTGTGATTTATAAAATGTGACTTTGACAGGCGTGGTGTGCACAAAATTTTAACGGGGGAGCCAACAGACACGCCAGTTCCTGTCTCTCTCTTCATTGACTCCCATGTTAAATGAAGTTTTCTTAAAAAAAATCTCATTTTTGTTTTCGAATTGCCGTTACTAACACATTTTAAGGAATATCTGTATGAAAATAACATTTAGATAATCTGGTAGGTTCTCTGTTTCTCAAAATGTTTTCGTTTTTCTGCTAAGAGCTACGGTTTGAGCGCAAAGTGGAGTGATTTCAGGTTTGTCACAACCAAAAATCCAGCTGAGTCATTCCCGCTCCCTCTGTATCAGGTTCTTGTTGCCCCTAGCAACCAGAGCTCAGCTGTTGACTGATTAGACTGACCCAGAACTGGTCACATGACTCACTCAGTACAGAATTCATAGTATAACCTGGAAAATGGAGAAATCTGAACCCTGACCTTTCAACCTTAGATGAACACACACACACACACACACACACACACACACACACACACACACACACACACACACACACACACACACACACACACACACACACACACGATAGGTGTTATTATGGGATGTCAGGTGTTTTTATAGGATGTTAGTGTTATTATGGGATGTCGGGTGTTTTTATAGGATGTTAGTGTTATTATGGGATGACAGGTGTTTTTATAGGATGTTAGTGTTATTATGGGATGTCAGGTGTTTTTATAGGATGTTAGTGTTATTATGGGATGGCAGGTGTTTTTATAGGATGTTAGTGTTATTATGGGATGGCAGGTGTTTTTATAGGATGTTAGTGTTATTATGGGATGTTAGTGTTATTATGGGATGGTAGGTGTTTATTATGGGATGGTAGTGTTATTGGTGTTAGCGGTCCTGTTAGCGGTTCTGTTAGCGGTCCTGTTAGCGATCCCGTTAGCGGTCCCGTTAGCGGTCCAGTTAGCGATCCCGTTAGCGGTCCAGTTAGCGACCCTGTTAGCGGTCCCGTTAGCAATCCCGTTAGCGGTCCCGTTAGCGGTTGTTAGCGATCCCGTTAGCGATCCCGTTAGCGGCTTGGTTAGCGATCCCGTTAGCAGCTCGGTTAGCGGTCCCGTTAGCGGTTCAGTTAGCGATTCCGTTAGCGGTCCCGTTAGCGGTCCCGTTAGCGGTCCAGTTAGCGATCCCGTTAGCGGTCCAGTTAGCGACCCCGTTAGCGGTCCCGTTAGCGGTTCCGCTAGCGGTTGTTAGCGATCCCGTTAGCGGTCCCGTTAGCGGTTCAGTTAGCGATTCCGTTAGCGATCCCGTTAGCGGTCCCGTTAGCGGTCCAGTTAGCGATCCCGTTAGCGGTCCAGTTAGCGACCCCGTTAGCGGTCCCGTTAGCGGTTCCGCTAGCGGTTGTTAGCGATCCCGTTAGCGGTCCCGTTAGCGGTTCTGTTAGCGGTTCTGTTAGCGGTCCTGTTAGCGGTTCCGTTAGCGGTTGTTAGCGGTCCCGTTAGCGATCCCATTAGCGGCTCGGTTAGCAATCCCGTTAGCGGCTCGGTTAGCGGTCCCGTTAGCGGTTCAGTTAGCGATTCCGTTAGCGATCCCGTTAGCGGTACCGTTAGCGGTCCAGTTAGCGATCCCGTTAGCGGTCCAGTTAGCGACCCCGTTAGCGGTCCCGTTAGCAATCCCATTAGCGGTCCCGTTAGCGGTTCCGCTAGCGGTTGTTAGCGATCCCGTTAGCGGTTCTGTTAGCGGTTCTGTTAGCGGTTCTGTTAGCGGTTGTTAGCGGTCCCGTTAGCGATCCCATTAGCGACTCGGTTAGCGGTCCCGTTAGCGATCCCGTTAGCGATCCCGTTAGCGATCCCGTTAGCGATCCCGTTAGCGGTCCCGTTAGCGGTCCCGTTAGCGGTTCCGTTAGCGATCCCATTAGCGGTCCCGTTAGCGGTTCCGCTAGCGGTTGTTAGCGATCCCGTTAGCGGTCCCGTTAGCGGTTCTGTTAGCGGTCCCGTTAGCGGTTCCGTTAGCGGTCCGGTTAGCGACCCATTAGCGGCTCGGTTAGCGGTCCCATTAGCGATCCCGTTAGCGATCCCGTTAGCGGTCCCGTTAGCGATCCCATTAGCGGTCCCATTAGCGGTCCCGTTAGCGGTTCCGTTAGCGGTTGTTAGCGGCTCGGTTAGCGATTCCGTTAGCGGCTCGTTTAGCGATCCCGTTAGCGATCCCGTTAGCGGTCCCGTTAGCGGTTCCGTTAGCGATCCCATTAGCGGTCCCATTAGCGGTCCCGTTAGCGGTTCCGTTAGCGGTTGTTAGCGGCTCGGTTAGCGATTCCGTTAGCGACTCGGTTAGCGGTCCCGTTAGCGGTCACTTTAGCGATCCCTTTAGCGATCCCGTTAGAGGTTCAGTTAGCGATCCTGTTAGAGGTTCCGTTAGCGGTTCTGTTAGCTATCCCGTTAGCGGTCTTGTTAGCGGTTCTATTAGCCTATTACATATTTTCTGTAATAACTTTTGAATGGTTTGACATAGAGAGTCATGGGTGGTGTCATTGGAATCTGTATCGAGTCCTTGACCTTCATGGGTGCAAATAAGCCCCGCGATCATCCGGCAGTAGTCCGTGGCACTTCAAAATTTCCCGGGAATTTTGTCTAGTTATTATATATTCTTCCGTAAAAACTTCGGCGCGTAACTAGTCCCGCAGCTTTGAGAAAACGCGAAAAGTAAAAACGTACAAACGTGCGCCTTAATCGGGAATCGATTGGTATGACTTTTATAAGCAATTGGCGTGCACGTTTTTGCGCAACGTGCACAAACGTGCGCTTTTTGCCCCATCCGGAACGCATTGCGTGAACTTTGGGGCCTCACCACTCGCACACCGTTACTCGAAAAATTCTGAACCGATTTAGAAAGTTGTAGGCCCTGAATTTAACTACAGTCCTGTGGATTTTCAGAACGATGGCACGAATAGATTTTGCACGAAGTGCAAAAACATTTCCAAATTTCCAAACTAATGGGGAAGATTTTCCCATGCATTTCAATGGCGCCATTATAAGCGGATGGGAAAATGTTGAGAAAAAAAAGACAAAATTCACCTTTTTTCCGAGTCACGTATCTTTCTCATACTTGCACGTAGAAACGTCATTCAAACTTCAAAACGGAGGAAAACTTCTCTTCTCTCTCCAAACCCGAAACTGTTTTTTCCTAAAATGTACACTTTTCAAGATATGAGCCCTCAAGCGAGGACTGGAAATCACTTTTTTTCAAATCTAGAGCACGGGAGTCAGTTTGCTAGAGTGTAGTTACACTGAAAAAAAAACATGATTTCTTATTTGTAACTCGAGGTCACGGCCAAACCGTAAAAGGTAGACAGATCATTTTTGGTCAGAATATAGACATAGGTGTTGTGATTTATAAAATGTGACTTTGACAGGCCTGGTGTGCACAAAATTTTAACGGGGGGCCCAACAGACGCGCCAATTCCTGTCTCGCTGTTCATTGACTCCCATGTTAAAAAACATTTTCTTAAAAAAAATCTCATTTTTGTTTTCGAATTGCCGTTACTAACACATTTTAAGGAATATCTGAATGAAAATAAGATTGACAGAATGTTCTGGGTTCTCTGTCTCTCACGATGTTTTCATATTTCTGCTAAGAGCTACGGTTTGACCGCAAAGTGGAGTGATTTGAGGTTTGTCACAACCGAAAATCTAGCTGTCATTCCCGCTCCCTCTGTATCAGGTTCTTGTTGCCCCTAACAACCAGGGCACAGCTGTGCTGATTAGACTGACCCAGACCTTGTCACATGACACAGTCATTACAGACTTCATGTAATATAACCTGGATAATGGAGAAATCTGAACCCTGACCTTTTGACCTTACATGATCCCCAGTCCTGCTGGGAACAGGTTCATTGGATATATATGTATATTATTATTATTATACATATAAATATTTACATTTGTATATTATATATACAAATTAGCCCCGCCCCTTCTTGTGATTGGCCGATACGTTATAGTCCAATATCTTTTGAATGGTTTGACATACAGAGACATGGGTGGTATCAAATGACTAAGTATCGAGCCCCTGACCCTCATTGGTGCAAATTAGCCCCGCCCCTTCTTCTGATTGGCTGATACGTTAAAGTCCAATATCTTTTGAATGGTTTGACATACAGAGACATGGGTGGTGTCAAATGACTAAGTATCGAGTCCCTGACCCTCATTGGTGCAAATTAGCCCCGCCCCTTCTTCTGATTGGCCGATACGTTAAAGTCCAATATCTTTTGAATGGTTTGACATACAGACACATGGGTGGTGTCAAATGACTAAGTATCGAGTCCCTGACCCTCATTGGTGCAAATTAGCCCCGCCCCTTCTTCTGATTGGCCGATACGTTATAGTCCAATATCTTTTGAATGGTTTGACATAGAGAGTCATGGGTGGTGTCAAATGACCAAGTATCGAGTCCCTGACCCTCATTGGTGCAAATTAGCCACGCCCCCTCTTCTGATTGGCCGATACGTTATAGTCCAATATCTTTTGAATGGTTTGACATACAGAGACATGGGTGGTGTCAAATGACTAAGTATCGAGTCCCTGACCCTCATTGGTGCAAATTAGCCCCGCCCCTTCTTCTGATTGGCCGATACGTTATAGTCCAATATCTTTTGAATGGTTTGACATAGAGAGTCATGGGTGGTGTCAAATGACTAAGTATGGAGTCCCTGACCCTCATTGGTGCAAATTAGCCACGCCCCTTCTTCTGATTGGCTGATACGTTATAGTCCAATATCTTTTGAATGGTTTGACATACAGAGACATGGGTGGTGTCAAATGACCAAGTATCGAGTCCCTGACCCTCATTGGTGCAAATTAGCCACGCCCCTTCTTCTGATTGGCTGATACGTTAAAGTCCAATATCTTTTGAATGGTTTGACATAGAGAGTCATGGGTGGTGTCAAATGACTAAGTATCGAGTCCTTGACCTTCATGGGTGCATCCCGCGATCATCCGGCAGTAGTCCGTGGCACTTCAAAATTTCCCGGGAATTTTGGTCTAGTTAGTGCCACGGCTGCGCCACGTGGCACTCCTCCTCCATTGAGATGCGCAAGCTCAATGGAGGAGGAGTGCCTCGTGCGCAGCACGAGGCACTCATACTATTGCTCAGGCTTATTATTTATTTATTTATTTATTCCATATTCTTCCGTATAAACTTCGGCGCGTAACTAGTTGCGCAGCTTTGAGAAAACTCAAAAAGTAAAAACGTAGAAACGTGCGACTTAATCGGGAATCAATTGGTATGACTTTTATAAGCGATTGGCGTGCACGTTTTTGCGCAACGTGCACAAACGTGCGCTTTTTGCCCCATCGTGAACGCATTGCGTGAACTTTGGGGCCTCACCACTCGCACACCGTTACTCGAAAAATTCTGAACCGATTTAGAAAGTTGTAGGCCCTGAATTTAACTACAGTCCTGTGGATTTTCAGAACGATGGCACGAATAGTTTTTGCACGAAGTGCAAAAACATTTCCAAATTTCCAAACTAATGGGGAAGATTTTCCCATGTATTTGTATGGGGCAGCATTTCACACTGTGGGTGTGAAATGTCCGGTGAAGGTTAAAAAAAAAAAAAAATCACCTTTTTTCTGAGTCACCTATCTTTCTCATACTTGCACGTAGAAACGTCATTCAAACTTCAAAACGGAGGAAAACTTCTCTTCTCTCTCTAAACCCCGGACTGTTTTTTCCTAAAATGTACACTTTTCAAGATATGAGCCTTCAAGCGAGGACTAAAAAACCCCCTTTTTCAAATCTAGAGTGGAGGTTCGAATTGATCAGAGTGAGCAGAACCCTGAAAGAATGACCATAATTTTTATTTGTAACTCGACCTCACGGCCGAACCGTAAAAGCTGGACAGATAATTTTTGGTCAGAATGTAGACATACATTTTGGTATTCTTAAAATGTGACTTTGACAGGCGTGGTGTGCACAAAATTTAAACGGGGAGACTAAGAGCCATGCCAATTCCTGTCTCTCTCTCCATTCACTGCAATGTTAAAATAAAATTTCTTCAAAAAAATCTCATTTTTGTTTTCGAATTGCCGTTACTAACACATTTTAAGGAATATCTGAATAAAATTAAGATTGTCAGAATCTTCCGGGTTCTGTCTCTCTCACGATGTCTTTGTTTTTCTGCTAGGAGCTACAGTTTGATTACAAGGTGAAGTTATTTGAGGCTTGTCAAATCCGAAGAACTAGCTGAGTCATTCCAATACAATATACACTACCATACTTCCGGGTCATGTGACCCAGAACTAGTCACATGACCCACTCAATGCAGACTTCATAATACTTTACCTTGGATAATGGAGGAATCTGAACCCTGACCTTACATGATCCCCAGTCCTGCTGGGGACAGGTTCATGGGATATATATGTATATTATTATTATTATACATATAAATATTTACATTTGTATATTATATATACATATTAGCCCCGCCCCTTCTTCTGATTGGCCGATACGTTATAGTCCAATATCTTTTGAATGGTTTGACATAGAGACTCACGGGTGGTATCAAATGACTAAGTATCGAGCCCCTGACCCTCATTGGTGCAAATTAGCCCCGCCCCTTCTTCTGATTGGCTGATACGTTAAAGTCCAATATCTTTTGAATGGTTTGACATACAGAGACATGGGTGGTGTCAAATGACTAAGTATCGAGTCCCTGACCCTCATTGGTGCAAATTAGCCACGCCCCTTCTTCTGATTGGCCGATACGTTATAGTCCAATATCTTTTGAATGGTTTGACATACAGAGACATGGGTGGTGTCAAATGACTAAGTATCGAGTCCCTGACCCTCATTGGTGCAAATTAGCCACGCCCCTTCTTCTGATTGGCTGATACGTTAAAGTCCAATATCTTTTGAATGGTTTGACATACAGAGACATGGGTGGTGTCAAATGACTAAGTATCGAGTCCCTGACCCTCATTGGTGCAAATTAGCCCCGCCCCTTCTTCTGATTGGCTGATACGTTAAAGTCCAATATCTTTTGAATGGTTTGACATACAGAGACATGGGTGGTGTCAAATGACTAAGTATGGAGTCCCTGACCCTCATTGGTGCAAATTAGCCACGCCCCTTCTTCTGATTGGCCGATACGTTATAGTCCAATATCTTTTGAATGGTTTGACATACAGAGACATGGGTGGTGTCAAATGACCAAGTATCGAGTCCCTGACCCTCATTGGTGCAAATTAGCCACGCCCCTTCTTCTGATTGGCTGATACGTTAAAGTCCAATATATTTTGAATGGTTTGACATACAGAGACATGGGTGGTGTCAAATGACTAAGTATCGAGTCCCTGACCCTCATTGGTGCCAATTAGCCCCGCCCCTTCTTCTGATTGGCCGATACGTTATAGTCCAATATCTTTTGAATGGTTTGACATAGAGAGTCATGGGTGGTGTCAAATGACTAAGTATCGAGTCCTTGACCTTCATGGGTGCATCCCGCGATCATCCGGCAGTAGTCCGTGGCACTTCAAAATTTCCCGGGAATTTTGGTCTAGTTAGTGCCACGGCTGCGCCACGTGGCACGCCTCCTCCATTGAGATGCGCAAGCTCAATGGAGGAGGAGTGCCTCGTGCTGCGCACGAGGCACTAATACTATTGCTCAGGCTTATTATTAGTGCCACGGCTGCGCCACGTGGCACTCCTCCTCCATTGAGCTTCGCAATGGAGGAGGAGTGCCTCGTGCGCAGCACGAGGCACTCTTAATATTGCTCAGGCTTATTATTATTTATTTATTTATTATTCCATATTCTTCCGTATAAACTTTGGCGCGTAACTAGTCCCACAGCTTTGAGAAAACGCGAAAAGTAAAAACGTAGAAACGTGCGCCTTAATCGGGAATCGATTGGTATGACTTTTATAAGCAATTGGCGTGCACGTTTTTGCGCAACGTGCACAAACGTGCGCTTTTTGCCCCATCCGGAACGCATTGCGTGAACTTTGGGGCCTCACCACTCGCACACCGTTACTCGAAAAATTATGAACCGATTTAGAAAGTTGTAGGCCCTGAATTTAACTACAGTCCTGTGGATTTTCAGAACGATGGCAAGAATAGTTTTTGCACGAAGTGCAAAAACATTTCCAAATTTCCAAACTAATGGGGACCATGTATTTGTATGGGGCAGCATTTCACACTGTGGGTGGGAGGAGGTTAAAAAAAAAAAAAATCACCTTTTTTCCGAGTCACGTATCTTTCTCATACTTGCACGTAGAAACGTCATTCAAACTTCAAAACGGAGGAAAAGTTCTCTTCTCTCTCTAAACCCCGGACTGTTTTTTCCTAAAATGTACACTTTTCAAGATATGAGCCTTCAAGCGAGGACTAAAAAACCCCCTTTTTCAAATCTAGAGTGGAGGTTTTAATTGATCAGAGTGAGCAGAACCCTGAAAAAATGACCATAATTTTTATTTGTAACTCGACCTCACGGCCGAACCGTAAAAGCTGGACAGATAATTTTTGGTCAGAATGTAGACATACATTTTGGTATTCTTAAAATGTGACTTTGACAGGCGTGGTGTGCACAAAATTTAAACGGGGAGACTAAGAGCCATGCCAATTCCTGTCTCTCTCTCCATTCACTGCAATGTTAAAAAAAAAATTCTTCAAAAAAATCTCATTTTTGTTTTCGAATTGCCGTTACTAACACATTTTAAGGAATATCTGAATAAAATTAAGATTGTCAGAATCTTCCGGGTTCTGTCTCTCTCACGATGTCTTTGTTTTTCTGCTAGGAGCTACAGTTTGATTACAAGGTGAAGTTATTTGAGGCTTGTCAAATCCGAAGAACTAGCTGAGTCATTCCAATACAATATACACTACCATACTTCCGGGTCATGTGACCCAGAACTAGTCACATGACCCACTCAATGCAGACTTCATAATACTTTACCTTGGATAATGGAGGAATCTGAACCCTGACCTTACATGATCCCCAGTCCTGCTGGGGACAGGTTCATGGGATATATATGTATATTATTATTATTATACATATAAATATTTACATTTGTATATTATATATACATATTAGCCCCGCCCCTTCTTCTGATTGGCCGATACGTTATAGTCCAATATCTTTTGAATGGTTTGACATAGAGACTCACGGGTGGTATCAAATGACTAAGTATCGAGCCCCTGACACTCATTGGTGCAAATTAGGCCCGCCCCTTCTTCTGATTGGCTGATACGTTAAAGTCCAATATCTTTTGAATGGTTTGACATACAGAGACATGGGTGGTGTCAAATGACTAAGTATCGAGTCCCTGACCCTCATTGGTGCAAATTAGCCACGCCCCTTCTTCTGATTGGCCGATACGTTATAGTCCAATATCTTTTGAATGGTTTGACATACAGAGACATGGGTGGTGTCAAATGACTAAGTATCGAGTCCCTGACCCTCATTGGTGCAAATTAGCCACGCCCCTTCTTCTGATTGGCTGATACGTTAAAGTCCAATATCTTTTGAATGGTTTGACATACAGAGACATGGGTGGTGTCAAATGACTAAGTATCGAGTCCCTGACCCTCATTGGTGCAAATTAGCCCCGCCCCTTCTTCTGATTGGCTGATACGTTAAAGTCCAATATCTTTTGAATGGTTTGACATACAGAGACATGGGTGGTGTCAAATGACTAAGTATGGAGTCCCTCACCCTCATTGGTGCAAATTAGCCACGCCCCTTCTTCTGATTGGCCGATACGTTATAGTCCAATATCTTTTGAATGGTTTGACATACAGAGACATGGGTGGTGTCAAATGACCAAGTATCGAGTCCCTGACCCTCATTGGTGCAAATTAGCCACGCCCCTTCTTCTGATTGGCTGATACGTTAAAGTCCAATATCTTTTGAATGGTTTGACATACAGAGACATGGGTGGTGTCAAATGACTAAGTATCGAGTCCCTGACCCTCATTGGTGCAAATTAGCCACGCCCCTTCTTCTGATTGGCCGATACGTTATAGTCCAATATCTTTTGAATGGTTTGACATAGAGAGTCATGGGTGGTGTCAAATGACCAAGTATCAAGTCCTTGACCTTCATGGGTGCATCCCGCGATCATCCGGCAGTAGTCCGTGGCACTTCAAAATTTCCCGGGAATTTTGTCTAGTTAGTGCCACGGCTGCGCCACGTGGCACTCCTCCTCCATTGAGATGCGCAAGCTCAATGGAGGAGGAGTGCCTCGTGCGCAGCACGAGGCACTCATACTATTGCTCAGGCTTATTATTTATTTATTTATTCCATATTCTTCCGTATAAACTTCGGCGCGTAACTAGTCCCGCAGCTTTGAGAAATCGCGAAAAGTAAAAACGTACAAACGTGCGCCTTAATCGGGAATCGATTGGTATGACTTTTATAAGCAATTGGCGTGCACGTTTTTGCGCAACGTGCACAAACGTGCGCTTTTTGCCCCATCCGGAACGCATTGCGTGAACTTTGGGGCCTCACCACTCGCACACCGTTACTCGAAAAATTCTGAACCGATTTAGAAAGTTGTAGACCCTGAATTTAACTACAGTACTGTGGATTTTCAGAGCGATGGCACAAATAGTTTTTGCACGAAGTCCAAAAACATTTCCAAATTTCCAAACTAATGGGGAGAGCATTTTCCCATGTATTCCTATGGCGCCATTCAAAGCGGATGGGAAAATGTCGAGCAAAAAGACAAAATTCACCTTTTTTCTGAGTCACGTATCTTTCTCATACTTGCACGTAGAAACGTCATTCAAACTTCAAAACGGAGGAAAACTTCTCTTCTCTCTCCAAACCCGAAACTGTTTTTTCCTAAAATGTACACTTTTCAAGATATGAGCCCTCAAGCGAGGACTGGAAATCACTTTTTTTCAAATCTAGAGCACGGGAGTCAGTTTGCTAGAGTGTAGTTACACTGAAAAAAAAACATGATTTCTTATTTGTAACTCGAGGTCACGGCCAAACCGTAAAAGGTAGATAGATAATTTTTGGTCAGAATATAGACATAGGTGTTGTGATTCATAAAATGTGACTTTGACAGGCGTGGTGTGCACAAAATTTTAACGGGCGAGCCAACAGACACGCCAATTCCTGTCTCTTTCTTCATTGACTCCCATGTTAAAAAATATTTTCTTAAAAAAAATCTCATTTTTGTTTTCGAATTGCCGTTACTAACACATTTTAAGGAATATCTGAATAAAATTAAGATTGCCAGAATCTTCCGGGTTCTGTCTCTCTCACGATGTCTTTGTTTTTCTGCTAGGAGCTACAGTTTGATTACAAGGTGAAGTTATTTGAGGCTTGTCAAATCCTAAAAACTAGCTGAGTCATTCCAATACAATATACAGTACCATACTTCCGGGTCATGTGACCCAGAACTGGTCACATGACACAGTCAATGCAGACTTCATAATACTTTACCTTGGATAATGGAGGAATCTGAACCCTGACCTTTTGACCTTACATGATCCCCAGTCCTGCTGGGGACAGGTTCATGGGATATATATGTATATTATTATTATTATACATATAAATATTTACATTTGTATATTATATATACATATTAGCCCCGCCCCTTCTTCTGATTGGCCGATACGTTATAGTCCAATATCTTTTGAATGGTTTGACATAGAGACTCACGGGTGGTATCAAATGACTAAGTATCGAGCCCCTGACACTCATTGGTGCAAATTAGCCCCGCCCCTTCTTCTGATTGGCTGATACGTTAAAGTCCAATATCTTTTGAATGGTTTGACATACAGAGACATGGGTGGTGTCAAATGACTAAGTATCGAGTCCCTGACCCTCATTGGTGCAAATTAGCCACGCCCCTTCTTCTGATTGGCCGATACGTTATAGTCCAATATCTTTTGAATGGTTTGACATACAGAGACATGGGTGGTGTCAAATGACTAAGTATCGAGTCCCTGACCCTCATTGGTGCAAATTAGCCACGCCCCTTCTTCTGATTGGCTGATACGTTAAAGTCCAATATCTTTTGAATGGTTTGACATACAGAGACATGGGTGGTGTCAAATGACTAAGTATCGAGTCCCTGACCCTCATTGGTGCAAATTAGCCCCGCCCCTTCTTCTGATTGGCTGATACGTTAAAGTCCAATATCTTTTGAATGGTTTGACATACAGAGACATGGGTGGTGTCAAATGACTAAGTATGGAGTCCCTCACCCTCATTGGTGCAAATTAGCCACGCCCCTTCTTCTGATTGGCCGATACGTTATAGTCCAATATCTTTTGAATGGTTTGACATACAGAGACATGGGTGGTGTCAAATGACCAAGTATCGAGTCCCTGACCCTCATTGGTGCAAATTAGCCACGCCCCTTCTTCTGATTGGCTGATACGTTAAAGTCCAATATCTTTTGAATGGTTTGACATACAGAGACATGGGTGGTGTCAAATGACTAAGTATCGAGTCCCTGACCCTCATTGGTGCAAATTAGCCACGCCCCTTCTTCTGATTGGCCGATACGTTATAGTCCAATATCTTTTGAATGGTTTGACATAGAGAGTCATGGGTGGTGTCAAATGACCAAGTATCGAGTCCTTGACCTTCATGGGTGCATCCCGCGATCATCCGGCAGTAGTCCGTGGCACTTCAAAATTTCCCGGGAATTTTGTCTAGTTAGTGCCACGGCTGCGCCACGTGGCACTCCTCCTCCATTGAGCTGCGCAAGCTCAATGGAGGAGGAGTGCCTCGTGCGCAGCACGAGGCACTCATACTATTGCTCAGGCTTATTATTATTATATATTCTTCCGTAAAAACTTCGGCGCGTAACTAGTCCCGCAGCTTTGAGAAAACGCGAAAAGTAAAAACGTACAAACGTGCGCCTTAATCGGGAATCGATTGGTATGACTTTTATAAGCAATTGGCGTGCACGTTTTTGCGCAACGTGCACAAACGTGCGCTTTTTGCCCCATCCGGAACGCATTGCGTGAAGTTTGGGGCCTCACCACTCGCACACCGTTACTCGAAAAATTCTGAACTGATTTAGAAAGTTGTAGGCCCTGAATTTAACTACAGTCCTGTGGATTTTCAGAACTATGGCACGAATAGTTTTTGCACGAAGTGCAAAAACATTTCCAAATTTCCAAACTAATGGGGAAGATTTTCCCATGCATTTCAATGGCGCCATTATAAGCGGATGGGAAAATGTTGAGAAAAAAAAGACAAAATTCACCTTTTTTCCGAGTCACGTATCTTTCTCATACTTGCACGTAGAAACGTCATTCAAACTTCAAAACGGAGGAAAACTTCTCTTCTCTCTCCAAACCCCGGACTGTTTTTTCCTAAAATGTACACTTTTCAAGATATGAGCGCTCAAGCGAGGACTGGAAATCACTTTTTTGTCAAATCTTCAGTGCGGTTCGAATTCATTAGAGTGGAGAGACTTTCGAAAAATGATCATAATTTTTATTTGTAACTCAAGCTCACGGGCAAACCGTAAAAGCTAGAAAGATAATTTTTGGTCAGAATGTAGACATGGATGTTGAGATTCATAAAATGTGACTTTGACAGGCGTGGTGTGCACACAATTTTAACGGGGGGCCCAACAGACACGCCAAATCCTGTCTCGCTCTCCATTGAGTCCCATGTTAAATGAAGTTTTCTTCAAAAAAATCTCATTTTTGTTTTCGAATTGCCGTTACTAACACATTTTAAGGAATATCTGAATGAAAATAAGATTGACAGAATGTTCTGGGTTCTCCGTCTCTCACGATGTTTTCATTTTTCTGCTAAGAGCTACGGTTTGACCGCAAAGTGGATTTATTTGAGGTTTGTCACAAACGAAAATCTAGCTGTCATTCCCGCTCCCTCTGTATCAGGTTCTTGTTGCCCCTAACAACCAGAACTCAGGTGTACTGATTAGACTGACCCAGACCTGGTCACATGACACAGTCATTACAGACTTCATGTAATATAACCTGGATAATGGAGAAATCTGAACCCTGACCTTTTGACCTTACATGATCCCCAGTCCTGCTGGGAACAGGTTCATTGGATATATATGTATATTATTATTATTATACATATAAATATTTACATTTGTATATTATATATACAAATTAGCCCCGCCCCTTCTTGTGATTGGCCGATACGTTATAGTCCAATATCTTTTGAATGGTTTGACATACAGAGACATGGGTGGTATCAAATGACTAAGTATCGAGCCCCTGACCCTCATTGGTGCAAATTAGCCCCGCCCCTTCTTCTGATTGGCTGATACGTTAAAGTCCAATATCTTTTGAATGGTTTGACATACAGAGACATGGGTGGTGTCAAATGACTAAGTATCGAGCCCCTGACCCTCATTGGTGCAAATTAGCCCCGCCCCTTCTTCTGATTGGCCGATACGTTATAGTCCAATATCTTTTGAATGGTTTGACATAGAGTGTCACGGGTGGTATCAAATGACTAAGTATCGAGCCCCTGACCCTCATTGGTGCAAATTAGCCCCGCCCCTTCTTCTGATTGGCTGATACGTTAAAGTCCAATATCTTTTGAATGGTTTGACATACAGAGACATGGGTGGTGTCAAATGACTAAGTATCGAGCCCCTGACCCTCATTGGTGCAAATTAGCCCCGCCCCTTCTTCTGATTGGCTGATACGTTAAAGTCCAATCTCTTTTGAATGGTTTGAAATACAGAGACATGGGTGGTGTCAAATGACTAAGTATCGAGTCCCTGACCCTCATTGGTGCAAATTAGCCACGCCCCTTCTTCTGATTGGCCGATACGTTATAGTCCAATATCTTTTGAATGGTTTGACATACAGAGACATGGGTGGTGTCAAATGACTAAGTATCGAGTCCCTGACCCTCATTGGTGCAAATTAGCCCCGCCCCTTCTTCTGATTGGCCGATACGTTATAGTCCAATATCTTTTGAATGGTTTGACATACAGAGACATGGGTGGTGTCAAATGACTAAGTATCGAGTCCCTGACCCTCATTGGTGCAAATTAGCCCCGCCCCTTCTTCTGATTGGCCGATACGTTAAAGTCCAATATCTTTTGAATGGTTTGACATACAGACACATGGGTGGTGTCAAATGACTAAGTATCGAGTCCCTGACCCTCATTGGTGCAAATTAGCCCCGCCCCTTCTTCTGATTGGCCGATACGTTATAGTCCAATATCTTTTGAATGGTTTGACATAGAGAGTCATGGGTGGTGTCAAATGACCAAGTATCGAGTCCTTGACCTTCATGGGTGCATCCCGCGATCATCCGGCAGTAGTCCGTGGCACTTCAAAATTTCCCGGGAATTTTGTCTAGTTTATTATTATTATTCCATATTCTTCCGTATGAACTTCGGCGCGTAACTAGTTGCGCAGCTTTGAGAAAACTCAAAAAGTAAAAACGTAGAAACGTGCGACTTAATCGGGAATCAATTGGTATGACTTTTATTAGCGATTGGCGTGCACGTTTTTGCGCAACGTGCACAAACGTGCACTTTTTGCCCCATCCGGAACGCATTGCGTGAACTTTGGGGCCTCACCACTCGCACACCGTTACTCGAAAAATTCTGAACCGATTTAGAAAGTTGTAGGCCCTGAATTTAACTACAGTCCTCTGGATTTTCAGAACGATGGCACGAATAGTTTTTGCACGAAGTGCAAAAACATTTCCAAATTTCCAAACTAATGGGGAACTGTTTTCCCATGCATTTCAATGGCGCCATTCAAAGCGGATGGGAAAATGTTGAGAAAAAAAAGACAAAATTCACCTTTTTTCCAAGTCACGTATCTTTCTCATACTTGCACGTAGAAACGTCATTCAAACTTCAAAACGGAGGAAAACTTCTCTTCTCTCTCTAAACCCCGGACTGTTTTTTCCTAAAATGTACACTTTTCAAGATATGAGCCTTCAAGCGAGGACTAAAAAACCCCCTTTTTCAAATCTAGAGTGGAGGTTCGAATTGATCAGAGTGCGAGAGACTTTGAAAAAATGACCATAATTTTTATTTGTAACTTGAGCTCACGGCCGAACCGTAAAAGCTAGAAAGATAATCTTTGGTCAGAATGTAGACATAGATGTTGAGATTCAAATAATGTGACTTTGACAGGCGTGGTGTGCACAAAATTTGAACGGGGGAGCCAAGAGTCACGCCAAATCCTGCCTCTGTCTCCATTAAGTCTAATGTTAAAATAAGTTTTCTTCAAAAAAATCTCATTTTTGTTTTCGAATTGCCGTTACTAACACATTTTAAGGATTATCTGAATAAAATTAAGATTGTCAGAATCTTCCGGGTTCTGTCTCTCTCACGATGTCTTTGTTTTTCTGCTAGGAGCTACAGTTTGATTACAAGGTGAAGTTATTTGAGGCTTGTCAAATCCGAAGAACTAGCTGAGTCATTCCAATACAATATACACTACCATACTTCCGGGTCATGTGACCCAGAACTAGTCACATGACCCACTCAATGCAGACTTCATAATACTTTACCTTGGATAATGGAGGAATCTGAACCCTGACCTTTTGACCTTACATGATCCCCAGTCCTGCTGGGGACAGGTTCATGGGATATATATGTATATTATTATTATTATACATATAAATATTTACATTTGGATATTATATATACATATTAGCCCCGCCCCTTCTTCTGATTGGCCGATACGTTATAGTCCAATATCTTTTGAATGGTTTGACATAGAGACTCACGGGTGGTATCAAATGACTAAGTATCGAGCCCCTGATCCTCATTGGTGCAAATTAGCCACGCCCCTTCTTCTGATTGGCCGATACGTTATAGTCCAATATCTTTTGAATGGTTTGACATAGAGACTCACGGGTGGTATCAAATGACTAAGTATCGAGCCCCTGACCCTCATTGGTGCAAATTAGCCCCGCCCCTTCTTCTGATTGGCTGATACGTTAAAGTCCAATATCTTTTGAATGGTTTGACATACAGAGACATGGGTGGTGTCAAATGACTAAGTATCGAGTCCCTGACCCTCATTGGTGCAAATTAGCCACGCCCCTTCTTCTTATTGGCCGATACGTTATAGTCCAATATCTTTTGAATGGTTTGACATACAGAGACATGGGTGGTGTCAAATGACTAAGTATCGAGTCCCTGACCCTCATTGGTGCAAATTAGCCACGCCCCTTCTTCTGATTGGCTGATACGTTAAAGTCCAATATCTTTTGAATGGTTTGACATACAGAGACATGGGTGGTGTCAAATGACTAAGTATCGAGTCCCTGACCCTCATTGGTGCAAATTAGCCCCGCCCCTTCTTCTGATTGGCTGATACGTTAAAGTCCAATATCTTTTGAATGGTTTGACATACAGAGACATGGGTGGTGTCAAATGACCAAGTATGGAGTCCCTGACCCTCATTGGTGCAAATTAGCCACGCCCCTTCTTCTGATTGGCTGATACGTTAAAGTCCAATATCTTTTGAATGGTTTGACATACAGAGACATGGGTGGTGTCAAATGACTAAGTATCGAGTCCCTGACCCTCATTGGTGCAAATTAGCCACGCCCCTTCTTCTGATTGGCCGATACGTTATAGTCCAATATCTTTTGAATGGTTTGACATAGAGAGTCATGGGTGGTGTCAAATGACTAAGTATCGAGTCCTTGACCTTCATGGGTGCATCCCGCGATCATCCGGCAGTAGACCGTGGCACTTCAAAATTTCCCGGGAATTTTGGTCTAGTTAGTGCCACGGCTGCGCCACGTGGCACGCCTCCTCCATTGAGATGCGCAAGCTCAATGGAGGAGGAGTGCCTCGTGCGCAGCACGAGGCACTCATACTATTGCTCAGGCTTATTATTATTAGTGCCACGGCTGCGCCATGTGGCACTCCTCCTCCATTGAGCTGCGCAAGCTCAATGGAGGCGGAGTGCCTCGTGCGCAGCACGAGGCACTCATACTATTGCTCAGGCTTATTATTATTATTATATATTCTTCCGTAAAAACTTCGGCGCGTAACTAGTCCCGCAGCTTTGAGAAAACGCGAAAAGTAAAAACGTAGAAACGTGCGCCTTACTCGGGAATCGATTGGTATGACTTTTATTAGCGATTGGCGTGCACGTTTTTGCGCAACGTGCACAAACGTGCGCTTTTTGCCCCATCCGGAACGCATTGCGTGAAGTTTGGGGCCTCACCACTCGCACACCGTTACTCGAAAAATTATGAACCGATTTAGAAAGTTGTAGGCCCTGAATTTAACTACAGTCCTGTGGATTTTCAGAACGATGGCACGAATAGTTTTTGCACGAAGTGCAAAAACATTTCCAAATTTCCAAACTAATGGGGAGATTTTCCCATGTATTTGTATGGGGCAGCATTTCACACTGTGCGTGGGAGGAGGTTAAAAAAAAAAAAAAAACACCTTTTTTCTGAGTCACGTATCTTTCTCATACTTGCACGTAGAAACGTCATTCAAACTTCAAAACGGAGGAAAACTTCTCTTCTCTCTCCAAACCCCGGACTGTTTTTTCCTAAAATGTACACTTTTCAAGATATGAGCGCTCAAGCGAGGACTGGAAATCACTTTTTTGTCAAATCTTCAGTGCGGTTCGAATTCATTAGAGTGGAGAGACTTTCGAAAAATGATCATAATTTTTATTTGTAACTCGAGCTCACGGGCAAACCGTATAAGCTAGAAAGATAATTTTTGGTCAGAATGTAGACATGGATGTTGAGATTCATAAAATGTGACTTTGACATGCGTGGTGTGCACACAATTTTAACGGGGGGCCCAACAGACACGCCAAATCCTGTCTCGCTCTCCATTGAGTCCCATGTTAAATGAAGTTTTCTTCAAAAAAATCTCATTTTTGTTTTCGAATTGCCGTTACTAACACATTTTAAGGAATATCTGAATGAAAATAAGATTGACAGAATGTTCTGGGTTCTCCGTCTCTCACGATGTTTTCATTTTTCTGCTAAGAGCTACGGTTTGACCGCAAAGTGGAGTGATTTGAGGTTTGTCACAACCGAAAATCTAGCTGTCATTCCCGCTCCCTCTGTATCAGGTTCTTGTTGCCCCTAACAACCAGAACTCAGGTGTACTGATTAGACTGACCCAGACCTTGTCACATGACACAGTCATTACAGACTTCATGTAATATAACCTGGATAATGGAGAAATCTGAACCCTGACCTTTTGACCTTACATGATCCCCAGTCCTGCTGGGAACAGGTTCATTGGATATATGTGTATATTATTATTATTATACATATAAATATTTACATTTGTATATTATATATACAAATTAGCCCCGCCCCTTCTTGTGATTGGCCGATACGTTATAGTCCAATATCTTTTGAATGGTTTGACATACAGAGACATGGGTGGTGTCAAATGACTAAGTATCGAGTCCCTGACCCTCATTGGTGACAATTAGCCACGCCCCTTCTTCTGATTGGCCGATACGTTATAGTCCAATATCTTTTGAATGGTTTGACATACAGAGACATGGGTGGTGTCAAATGACTAAGTATGGAGTCCCTGACCCTCATTGGTGCAAATTAGCCCCGCCCCTTCTTCTGATTGGCCGATACGTTATAGTCCAATATCTTTTGAATGGTTTGACATACAGAGACATGGGTGGTGTCAAATGACTAAGTATCGAGCCCCTGACCCTCATTGGTGCAAATTAGCCCCGCCCCTTCTTCTGATTGGCTGATACGTTAAAGTCCAATATCTTTTGAATGGTTTGATATACAGAGACATGGGTGGTGTCAAATGACTAAGTATCGAGTCCCTGACCCTCATTGGTGCAAATTAGCCACGCCCCTTCTTCTGATTGGCCGATACGTTATAGTACAATATCTTTTGAATGGTTTGACATACAGAGACATGGGTGGTGTCAAATGACTAAGTATCGAGTCCCTGACCCTCATTGGTGCAAATTAGCCACGCCCCTTATTCTGATTGGCTGATACGTTATAGTCCAATATCTTTTGAATGGTTTGACATACAGAGACATGGGTGGTGTCAAATGACTAAGTATCGAGTCCCTGACCCTCATTGGTGCAAATTAGCCCCGCCCCTTCTTCTGATTGGCTGATACGTTATAGTCCAATATCTTTTGAATGGATTGACATACAGAGACATGGGTGGTGTCAAATGACTAAGTATCGAGTCCCTGACCCTCATTGGTGCAAATTAGCCCCGCCCCTTCTTCTGATTGGCTGATACGTTAAAGTCCAATATCTTTTGAATGGTTTGACATACAGAGACATGGGTGGTGTCAAATGACTAAGTATCGAGTCCCTGACCCTCATTGGTGCAAATTAGCCCCGCCCCTTCTTCTGATTGGCCGATACGTTATAGTCCAATATCTTTTGAATGGTTTGACATACAGAGTCATGGATGATGTCATATTAATCAGTATATTAATCAGTATATTAATCAGTATATTATTCAGTATCGAGCCCCGCGATCATCCGGCAGTAGTCCGTGGCACTTCAAAATTTCCCGGGAATTTTGGTCTAGTTTATTATTATTATTCCATATTCTTCCGTATAAACTTCGGCGCGTAACTAGTCGCACAGCTTTGAGAAAACTCAAAAAGTAAAAACGTAGAAACGTGCGACTTAATCGGGAATCAATTGGTATGACTTTTATAAGCGATTGGCGTGCACGTTTTTGCGCAACGTGCACAAACGTGCGCTTTTTGCCCCATCCGGAACGCATTGTGTGAAGTTTGGGGCCTCACCACTCGCACACCGTTACTCGAAAAATTCTGAACCGATTTAGAAAGTTGTAGGCCCTGAATTTAACTACAGTCCTCTGGATTTTCAGAACGATGGCACGAATAGTTTTTGCACGAAGTGCAAAAACATTTCCAAATTTCCAAACTAATGGGGAAGATTTTCCCATGTATTTGTATGGGGCAGCATTTCACACTGTGGGTGTGAAATGTCCGGTGAAGGTTAAAAAAAAAAAAAAACTCACCTTTTTTCTGAGTCACCTATCTTTCTCATACTTGCACGTAGAAACGTCATTC